>NC_134403.1:166959728-167142228 GCF_038048845.1 Mixophyes fleayi | reverse complement strand
CAATAAAATCAAATGTTTGTTGTAGTATAACCTTTTGCTTATTAAATTATTTTAATTGCTCTTTTACAAATTTAACAGTTGGAACAGAATTTATATAACATAGGGCATGAAACTGAGATTAAGTGAATATACTTTCAGAGGAGCCAGGATGTACACAAACACATTATACATCAAGGAGCTATTGAGTTTCAACACCACATGGCTGAAAGCTGGTAATTCTGACATTGGTAACTTCAGTTGTAATTAATCTGCATTTATTGTGTACTGCTAGCCAACATTTTCACAAGTATTCTAAGTGTGCATAAAACCAGAAAGAAGTACAGTGATTGAACATATGAGATACTGTTATTAAGGTAGTTTTTAACATGTTTTGGGCAGCACGGTGACTAGGTGGTTAGCACTTCTGCCTCACAGCACTGGGGTCATGAGTTCAATACCCAACCATGGCCTTATCTGTGTGGCGTTTGTATGTTCTCCCCATGTTTGTGTGGGTTTCTTTGGGTTCTCCGGTTTCCTCCCACACTCCAAAACATACTGGTAGGTTGATTGGCTGCTATTAAATTGCCCTTAGTCTCTCTCGGTCTGTGTGTGTGTTAGGGAATTTAGACTGTAAGCTCCAATGGGGCAGGGACTGATGTGAATGAGTTCTCTGCACAGCGCTGCGGAATCAGTGGCGCTATATAAATAAATGGTGATGATGCATAAAATTTGTTTGATCTTTGTTTAGCATTGGTGATGCCTTGTGTTTGATTCTGACCACAGTGCTATCTTGCACTTTCGTGTGACCTGCTCCTCCTTTTGAAACACTGCCACAGTGTGTCCGTTTCTTTCTCTAGACGTTGACAAAATCATTGTGTTCTCTCATTATCACTTAACTTAGTTACTGCATCCTTCTCCTATCTTCCCTTCACTCGCCTGTCCCTGCTACAGTACATCCTAAATACTGTAGCAAGACTGATCTTCCTTTCTCGCTGCTCCATATCTGCTGCACTAGTTTGCAGATCCCTATATTTACTCTCCATATCCTCTAGAACAGGCCTGTCCAACCTGCGGCCCTCCAGATGTTGTGAAACTACAAGCCCCAGCATGCTTTGCGAGTAGACAGCCTGTTGATAGCTAGAAGGGCATGCTGGGACTTGTAGTTTCACAACATCTGGAGGGCCGCAGGTTGGACAGGCCTGCTCTAGAATCTTATTCATATTACTCACCCTTGCCTATAAAGCTCAACACCATCACTCCTTAGTATATCGCAAACCTCATGTTCAAATACTCTCCTTCAGGAAGATCTGATATGCACCTTGCCTGCCTGCTCTCTAATAGCCAGCTGTGCTTCTCACCACTCATGAAACTCTCTACCTAACTTTCAGTCTTTCAACTCTTTCTCAAAACACCTCTCCACTATTTTGTTTCTCAGTCCCACCTGACACTACTCTCTGTTGGTGCACTACCAATAAGTCCGATCACCGCTCGGAGTCTCACTAGCTCCCATTGTGTAAGAACTGCCCTCTCCCTCTAGTCTGTAAGCTCTCATGACCAGGGCCTTTCTACCCTGTCTCACATCTGCACCTTCATCAACCTTGTATGGTCTGCTTTTATTGGTGTGTTATGAATTATTTATTGTGCAGTTTTCTGGCACCTTACATGATGATGAAGTCTGCAGGGATTTTATATACTCTCCTTTTTGTTTGGGTGGGTCTTCAATTTATCCACAGTCCAAAGACATAGCTGTACATTAATTGACTTCTGACTAAAAATAAAAATGGGCCCTGGTGTTGGTCTGTGCATTTTTTTTGCGTCTGTCTGTGGTACAGAAATGACATTGGCTCCACCAGGGCACAGACTGGGTTTGAGTGAGGTTATCTTATTTATTGTACAGTGCTGCAGGATATTTTTGTGTTCTATAAATTAAGGCTAACAGTAGTAATGTTTGTGAGTTTTAGTTGTAATTTATATGTGCTGTTTGGTTCATGTTTTGCATGCATATTTAATGCATGCTACATGCATTAAAAACTACTCTAAGGGCTCATTTTTAACACTAGTAAACGCTATAAAATCAATATTTCTTGTGTCATCAATACCCACTGTCATTGTTAGTAGCGTTGATTGTGCATTTCAGCTTGTAATTAATACTCTTCTATTTATTGCGTTTACCATGGGTAAACAATTTGGGGAAACTTGAGTGCAATATGCTTTAAAAAAAATTAAACATAACCCATCAGAACACAAAATAGAATAAAACTCACTCACCCACCCTTTTTTCACACTATTTAGGGCTTGTTTGCATATTAGCCATTATGCACAGGTGCTTTCACAACGGAATCAGCAATCGGTAGCATGACTGTACGGAAAATGTTGCATGCATATTTTTAGTCTGGCTTGTTTTGCTCATACACTAGTTTTTGGATCAATGATCTCTGTAAATGCACCAAATTGAGTGCTCTGTAGAGGCGCTCTGATTTTGCACAGGAAAAACACCCATGTCTACAACAAATATATGAAGAAATCTGAGCAGAGCTTTCCTTTCTACAGTAGATGTCTTTACACTTACAATACAGTGCTCCTGACTTTGGGGCGGTTATTATGGCAGCTCCCAATCCTCAAAAGCTATTGAACTACTGATATTTATTGCAGTTGATTTGGAAGATGCAACCCTAGGGCCACCTATTGCCCACTACTAATCTAATGAATACAAACTGTCTCGTATAAATAGTTACGTAATGTTGGGTACATTTTATTTTATAATTTGTATTTATAGAAGCTTGGGGATGCTCTGTGCTACACCTACTGACTACTGAGCATATGGATTTTGTTTCTGTAATTCTTGTACTGCTTCTTTAAGGGACATTTCAGAGCATTAGTTCATGAAAGGAGGAAATGAAGCATGCCTGCAAATATTTCACATCATTTGTTTTTAATCTGTGCGACTGTAAATAACACTGTACTTGCCCACAACATTGCGGGAGAGAAGCTGGAAACTGTTTCAGCACCTTTTGATCTGCTTAACCTAAAATAAATTAGGTGTTCTCCCCCCCCCCCCTCCTCTAACATGCACACCTGAATGCTCCTACGTCTTATTTCTGTTGTGATTACAGAGAGGAGATTGCTTTGAGTTGGTGCGTAGGTTCCCTGATTATTGCATGTTATATAGGAGACTCGCACCTGTGGGGGCTTATAAAATGTGTGAGGCCTTATCAGCCCTTCGTCTCCTTCTTTTATCTCTGAACCGCATCAGAAGAGTGTTTCCTCTGGTCATTCTGTGGAAATCACTTTTTTGCAGGATAAGGGGATGTGACAGACCAGCTTAATAGAAATATAATTGAAGGTGCAATCTATGAAACCCTGTTGGATAAAAGAAACACAATTCTGTTCATGGCGCTTTTTAAAAAAGGTCTTTGCTTTCATCAGTGTTTCATTGCTGTATTTTAAATGTCGCCACATCTTCCAGTCCTGAGGTAGACAGCAAGGACTTTCCATTTTAATAGATTTTTGTCATAAATCAGGATTATTATTTTTTTTACATTTAAGCTTATTTTGAATGCTTTCTCTCCACTTATTACATACTGTAACATGTGCTTACTTCTTGATGACTGATTTTAGGTACCGAGATAATCCACTGTCACAACCAAACATCATCTACCTGACCTAAAGTCTTTACAAAGGATTCTGGGTAATATTTTGTTGATTAGAACAGTGATGGGCAACAGGTTGCATCTCGAAGCCTTCACCTATGGCCTCAGCTCATTTCTCCTTTGTCCGTTTTGTTTGTTATAGCTTGTAACACTTGTTTACTATGCCTGTTGATATGTTACGGGTGATATGTTTATTTTGATTGTCTTGATTTAATTTATTTTGTGAGATTAAGGCAAATGTGCGGCCCTTTTGAAGGTTACACTTCAGGGGCCGCCCATCCTTTAACAGCTTGTCCATCACTGTATTGAATAAAGTCTTAAGTGTTTTTAACATAATAATCAAGAATAAACTCTACCTCATTGTGATGTTTAATTGTTTAAATTCTCCCACTTCTATCTCCATTCTATAAACCCCAGACCCTTTCACCTTGTGGTAAATTTGTGAATCTTTCAGGGAGATGTGACCATTGGGGTCATTTGCACACACCGGAAATGTGTGATCTTGAACCACCAGGGCTTTCAAACCTTTAAATGAATGCCAAAGTCTGCAGTTTTCACTCCATTCACTTGTTTCATGTAGAGTGTGCACAGTAGATGAACATTAAATGTGACATGTGAGTGGTTTGTCTACTTTTTTTTTCTTTAAGGATGCATCATTTTTTTTAGCTGTCCTACAAAATATGGCTGCCAGTTACACAGACACAGGTTTACAGCTCTCTCGGTATGTTATCCGACAGCAGAGGTCGGAGGAGGAAGAGGAGGGATTTACAGTACATGTAGCTCAAAGCATGTCTGCTCAGTGCATCATGTGCCATGTGACTGTGGTTGTCATAGTAGTGCATGACACTACAAAATAAAAACAAAAAGCCTGAAGAGACAAGCCAATGAAAAATTATAGATACTGCCATTCTTCTCATAGCCTGTCACTGTGATTTATGTTAAACAAACCGAAATTTTTTTTTGTTTTCATAGTATTGCTGCTTTAATCATTGAATGTTAGTTATGAGGTTAAAAGCGCAAAGATATATGGCCACGAAAAGAATATTTCAATAACCTTAATTTCACTTTTACCTTGCAGTGCTATTGGTTATTCACACTTCTTGATTTGACTTGCTTCAGAATGGGTTTAGGGAGAGGAACTAAGTATATCTACTCTGTTTAAAGTGACATTGCCACATACAGAAAATTAGCTCCTCTCCCTATGCAGCTGGTTTGGTGTGGTTTGTGTCACAGTCCTGGCTGTAAATGTGAGTGAGTGTGAGAACTGGAAGACCAACCAGAAGCTGCAGACAAATATGGGGCGTATGATTGGTCCTCCTGCTCACACCCAAAAGGTGCAGATAATTCGGTAGTATTGGTGTCATTTTCGTCTGTGCTCAAAGAGATCTATAGGTCCTAATTCATCCCAGGGTGCAGTTTGCAATGCCAGAGGTCCAGTGTTCTTGCAGGGAGTTCTGCGTCTTCATGGTCATCTTTTCACATCTGAGGAGAGTGTCTTGTTACATAATGGCAAACTGTTTTGTCTTACCCAGTGGATTCTTCTCCTTCTGTGTATACACCTCTAGTAACTGAAAGTAAAAATGATGGGTTGTCCAGATTAACATTCTAGCTATTGTTTTAGAGTATCTTTTTAAAATATTTTTCACTGCTATGTGTTCATTCTCCCTTCACTATGATATTCATCATGATGGAAAAATGCTCCTTTTTTGTTAATGTATTGGAGGAAATGGTTCTTCAATGAGCTTCTAGCTTCTCTTGATTATCAGTAAAAGTGTCTGGCGTCAAAAGCTGATTGCTTCTCCTTGCAACACAGTCCATGTTTTTCTTTGTACAGAATGTGTAATCAGCATAAGGGGAATGGGAGAGAGCTGAATATTGAACAGAAAGTGGCATTTATTCGGTGGTAATTTTAGGCCCTTCTGGGTATATCTATATTGATGGATAGATACCTAGGTAATTTATTTGGAAGTTCTTAAAGTACTTGGTCATAACAAATATATCCAACTGTCCTTTATATAGGTTTTCAACCAAACTAGTAGCAATTGGATGACTGTATTGTGTGGTTTTTGTAATGTAAGGGAAAAAAAATCTCATCCAGTATTGTTTCTGGTATGTTTAGATGGTGTTACGGTGAATTGTCATATTTTCCTATGGTGAGCCAAAATGCCACCTGTGATTGTTAGGAAAAATCTCCCAAATCTCCCTTCATATGGGTTTAACAGGCCTTTCTAAATGTCAGAGTTAAAATAATTTGATACAATGACCTTCATTTATTTTTGTTTTTGTTTTTTTTTATTTTTTTTGTTGCCAACTTGTAGAATATCATATAATGAGCGGTTTCTAACTAGATGGCAAAGGGATATTCCCTATGGCACATTACTATATATTTGTGCCTTATCTGAGCAACTGGTAAATCTGCGCTACTCTGCTCCAAACCAGTGGGTGATTTGGTGGGCACTGATCCTCTGGACAACTCCTCTAATTATATTATTTCAAGTGAAGAGTCAACATGTTTGCAAGAAAATCTTATATCAAATATGCATCATTATAATAAATGGTTAATTTTTTTTGAGAAGAATTTTTTGTTTTGTGTTAATGAAAGGAAACAAAATTCTGGTTCTGGAAGTTTGTGACTTGACCAGCAGTTAGATGTGCTGCATATCATAAACAGATGCAGTGCCAAGTTTATTACAAATCTGTACAAACATGGAAGGGTCAGTGATGGCTTCAAAACAAACCCAACATTTGCACAGGGTTCCATTGAAAAGATAAGTGACAACATTGCAGCTTGAAGCGGAGAAGAAGAGAAATATTTGATGGTCAAACAATACTGCTAGGTGCTAAAGTAAACATTCACAAAGTAAATACAATCTTCTGACTGTGGTGTGTTTTATGGATCGGTGAATGTACACGGAATGGATATAAAAGACTCAGAGGAGAGCAATGTCTGTAGATTCTTCATGTATGTCCAATGATTCAATTAGAGACATTTAGGACGGTCTGCATATAACTAATGTTAAGCAACAAGTGAATGATTTCAGTGTCCACTAAAAGCTTACAATGAAAGAGCTAATCATGAGTTTGATTCCCGACCATGGCCTTATCTGTGAGGAGTTTTTATGTTCTCCCTGTGTTTGCGTGGGTTTCCTCCGGGTGCTCTGGTTTCCTCCCACTATCCAAAAACATACTGGTCTGTTAATTGGCTGCTTTTAAATTACTCTTAGTCTTTCAGTCTGTTTTATGTATGCTGGATACTTTAGACCAGGCCTGTCCAACCTGCGGCCCTCCAGGTGTTGTGAAACTACAAGTCCCAGCCTGCCCTTCCAGCTATCGACTGGTTGTCTACCGGCAAAGCATGCTGGGGCTTGTAGTTTCACAACACCTGGAGGGCCGCAGGTTGGACAGGCCTGCTTTAGAAATGGGGCAGGGACTGATGCGAGTTCTCTGTACAGCACTGCGGAACTAATTTCGCTATATAGATAGCTGATAGGATCACGGATGAAGATTTTTCTGATGTATGGTAGACTTCCTGTTTTTAAGTCTCATCAAACATTTTATACAGAGAAGCTTTGTCTGTGTCCTTCAACAATCAGCTGGTACTACATTGAAAATATAATTATAGCACATATCAAAAGGGAATTTTTACAAATGTATTTGAGTATTAGTAGCTGTTTTATAGACTGATGTATTTTAGGTTTAGCAATCATTTAACCAAAACCAGTGTCTGGCACAATACATTGTAATTTGGCAGAAGCTGGACTGCCAATGTCTTTACTTTTACATCTCAATTCTTTGCTGAGCCATACAGTTGTATTACTGTAAATGTATATTTGCATATGATAGAGGTTGCTCTAGGTCTCAAATCTGTTATTCCCCTGGGTTCATCTAGGCAGTAGTAATCGCTTTTACTCATGAGTAATAATACAGACACCCTCCTCCCTATTACATTTCTGAATTATTCACAAAAGTTCCACATCTGCTTGGCATTGTCTTACCTTGCACATTCCTCGTGTTCATGTCTCTCTTAGTTTGCAGGAAAGCCATTTGTCTGTGAATGGATTGCATGCATAAGAATGTGTAGTGTGATGATAAATGGGGAGCACTTTGATCGTATGTAACCAACTTGTTGAAGAGAACTGAAAAATCACACGTCAAAGTGATATGGCTGAAAAACGTTCACTCTTGAATTAGCATTATCACATAACGAGTGGAATGTGTACAATAGCACGCTTTTGTGGAGCTGTTTCTAGAACAGCGCTGGAACATTTTCTGTGCTCTGAAATTGATATTGGTCACAGTATATAGGTGTATACTGTCTAGCTCTAAATCTTATACAGAGATGTATCTTTAGGTGTTATTGCATATAAACTTGAGTGGGATCACGGCTACAGATTTAGAGCATAAAATGAAAAACTGTGTATGGATTAAGTGTGAGTATATGTGAAAGCTGTTGAACAGTATAGTGGTTGTCTGCAATGTCTACTTCACACCTGCTGTGTCTTCAGTAGGGGGACATTAGGGAGCAGTTTGTTGTCAGCCTCTAGTGGCCAGGTGTCAAAACTGGAGTCTGCTGATAACTTGTACCTCAATGCAAACACAATGGCATTTGCTTCTACCAGGCATTCTTAATCCGAGTAGATACAATGCACTGTGTTCTGGGAACCCTGAAGTGCCAATTTTATGGATTTGTTTTGCAAATGTATTCATTAACCCGTTCAAATGCACATAGCTTCTCAGTACTCTGTGTTTTAAGAGGCTTTGCTGCTCAAAAGGGTTATTGTAGAAGAAAACCTGTCGGCAAACGTTCCCCACTTCCTACAGCATTGTTTGTCTTGGGTCTAACACTACTCCAGATTTATACTCTACATATGCACCACATTGGTTTCTGTTTCCTTTAAGATACTAAGTTGCAGAGTTAAGAGAGAAACAAAAGCCTCTTGCCTTTGAGTGATTTATGTGTGGTTTGTATGAGAGCTGATGCAATTATTAAAGAAGAAAAATACATACAATTTGTACTTGGTCAATTAGTGCAATACAGCTACATATTTAATGTTACCCACTTCATGCTCAAGCGATCTATAAATGAGTCTGTTGGGAGAGCTAACTGTACCTAAGCCCAGGTCTCTAGCCACATAGGTGATTACTTTAATAATGCAGCAGATGCGCTCTCTTTACACCTTTTCTGGCTGATAAAGAAGTTTGCATGTATTAGTCCAACACAGTAATCCTAATTGCTGAGTAGTAGAATAGTGTATTACAGGCTGCCAATATATTAGCCAAATATACATCAAGACCGATTGGACCACAGTCATAGCAGAAGCAGTAAGGAAATAGCAGATTTGCACCAGTATTTGTTTCATATGAAAGTGAGGATCCTTGGATTAGGTATATAAAGCAATATCATATGTAGCCCAATATTGTAGACCAGTAAAAGCCATATAATCTATTCTTAACTGCTGTTTTCCATGCCTCCCATGCGAGTTGGATGAGGCTTTAAACATTTATAGCTAGTCTTATTTTATGTATTTCACAAATGATTTTCTACTTAATTGATACATATTGCATAGATAATACCCATCATAATGGACCAGGAGTCTAGACCTTGAAGCCTCTTGCTCAGCACCATCATTTAACCCCCCCCCCCCCCCAAAAAAAAACACAAAAACCCCGTTCTCCAGTATTTGTCGTAACAGCTAATTTTATGTACATACATGGTGGTGTGACCCCAACGCTATTATTATAGCTATAATAAACACAAAGTGGGGAGATAACAATTCTACCTGCTAAGAAAAGTCGGAGTGGCTATTGCAGGTATATCAAAAAAATAGAGAAAAGGAATAATATAGCAATAAGAACGGTCCTTTAATAAGATTTAGATCGGAGCATATATGGGAGAGGTAGTTACTGAATCTGTGGCAGGACAGCTGACCATGATAAATAATTTATAATTTGGCATGTGCACAGATAGTGGAGGTTACTATAGATGTATTCATTATGTAGAACTCCACCAGTTTGCTGGTTCATTTAGCTAATGATCTGCAGCAGACAGTCATTATATATGTGCATTGTAGGAACAACAAATATGGGGAGCCTTTTTCTGTAAAATCAAACCATCACCGGGTTAATTGCTGTTTTGCCCCTTTACCAGCCAATTCTGTTTAATGGTCTATGTGTAGAGTCAATCTATAAGACTGGGTACACAATACAGAAATTTTCTGCCTATCTGTTAGCTATAAAGATTTTACCAATGACTAATTTTTTTAAAAAAAAGTACCGCTCAGCGTGCAGATCCATGCGTACACACTATACACGTTTTACATGATTTAATTTCAGATCTGTGTTCCTCTTCTCGTAACAATCGGCTGAAAAGAACATGACTCTGTAAACTCTATGGAGACCTTGATCGTGAGTGCATACACACTGCAGGATTGAACATCGCTCCATTGCTGAATGAGGTTTTCAGTTCAGTTTGAAAATCTTGATCAATGATTTCATATGCTTTGGAACGATCATTGTTCATTGTCCCAGGATACACACTACTGTGATACTGGGTCAATCAGTAGTTTATCATCTGATTGGCCTGATAATTGGGTGAAAATACTAATGTGTACCAAGCCTAAGAGTGACTAAAACGAAGTTCTCACCAAAGAAACGCAGTTGGGTCAAATAGTAAAATTTTTTGATGCATGATCATATCACAATCTATGAAGATTACAGTATAACTATTTTAAGAAGAAAAATATAGTAGAAACATTTAAAATATATTTGTTTTTTTTAGTACCCTTTGCACAACCTTGTGTGTCTCTACCTTATCCACTTTTGTGGATCTATTTAAAATGATGTTTGCTTATTTGCACTTGCTCACTCTGTTTTTGATGGAGTTCCAGAATGGGTTTACACCATCATGCACTGGATATCATTTCCAGCTCTAGTGGTTAACCTTACTGGGACACTCGGTATTCAGTGGCTCAGGAAATTTGTCCAAGACCAAATTGAATGCAGCTTTTTTTTTTTTTCCTCGTTCCTGCAGGTTTCAGTTGAATAGGGGAATTCCCATCTCATCTGGATAATGATTTAGCATTAAAGCATTATTAGTTTAAGCTGTTTTTTAATCTTCCCTTTGCTTCTTGGAGAGGTCAAGACTATTGTGTATTAGTGGTTTTCTGGGGTTTAGTTATGTACAATACAAAATTACCTTGAATATTAACTTATTTATATACACTAATAAATTAGTATGTGCCTTTTGCACCACAACTGTACACACTATCTGTGCTAATGATGTGATGACATGTCAGTTTATAGTGTTTATGTATGTATATATGTGTGTGTATGTATATGAAGCATATTGCGCCACCTAATGGCTATTAGAATGTTCTGCCCCTTAATGACATTACAGCCATGACATGTGGAGTTTTGTTTATACCTCTAGCGGCAGTGGGATTCAGTTTTAATCGGGAGCATTTAAAAAATTTGGCTAAAATGATTTGCATGCTCCCTGTTGATATACAGGGGCACATCATTTTGAACAGTTTATTAGCAATGACCTGTCTAATGTAGACAGACCGGCTGTTTGCATTGGTGCTCTTTATAATATACTCATATGTTGGCAGGTAGTCTTTATAAAACTGTCTTGTCGGTTTCTGCTGTGCTTGGATAATTCTCCCGCTTAATCTCAGCATTTAATGAAGTCCTGTCACTGTCCTTCAGCCCCCTCGGTAATCCGAGCTTGAAAAAAAAGGAATGACTTTGAGGTAACACTGCAGTAGATTTGTTTTCTAATGTGGATGTATTAAAGGAAACATGTTTAGTATGGTTTGCAATATGGTGAGTTTTGGTTTGCCCCTTATTGTTAAGGGTTTGTTGCTTTAATATACAAAATATGTACACCCTACTGTAAACTATGATATTAGAGGGATTTATGGCATTAATGTGGGGTAAAGTATAATCCTTCACTTTGGGAAAAGGAAATTGAATCCACTTTATTGTATAATACAAATATTGCAGAAATGTCAATGGACTATTATATCCACGGACATGTATTCTATTGGTATACGGGATTCTGATAAGAAGTTTTACCACAACCAATAAAATAGCTCATTATTTAATATGAACAGTTTTTTTTGTTTTTAAATACAGCACGTACATATTGCACATCATTTACAGAGAATATTTAGTCATTCACATTTGTCCCTGTTACAGTGGAGCTTACAATCTATATTCCCTACTACACGGGTGTACAGACACACTTTAGTTTTGTCAAAAGCCAGTTAACCGACCAGTATTACTTTGAATAAGAAACCAGAGCAAACATGGGGACAACATATAAACACCACACAGAGAGATCCCTGGTCGGAATCAAATCTGACTCCAGTGATGTGAGGCAGCAATGTTAGTCAGTGGGCCATGGTGCTGCTGTACTTTCATTGTTGCTTTGGTAGGTCTGCACCACCACAAATGTCTGACCATTGTTTTTTAGTGCTTTTATCTGTGTATTAAACTGTTTGTGTTATTTTTAATTTATTAAAAAAAAAAATGAATTCTATCAAGCAGTAAAAATTAACTTTGTGACATTCCCATCCCCCAATCAGCAGGACCCTGGGTTGTCAGGACCCCATCAGTTGTGCAGCACCACTGCTACCTGATTTTATTGGAAGGGGCAAGCCCAACGTGTAACGTTTTTGACAAATGGTCTAGGCCTGGACCCGTGTTCTGCTAATTGGGGGTATCTTGCTCTCCGTTTTTTAAACTTAAATAAGTTTCATTATGTCATAATTCGAGAAGTTGGTCCTTGACACAATTTTGCCTGACACAACAAATTTCCATTTAATCTGGTACAAAAGTCTAGTTGGGCAAGTGTTGACATTTAATGAGTGCATGTGGTAATAAGCTAGCCATAATCAATATATTAAATCCAACTTATTACTCCAAAACTTAAAGACTTGGGGGTAAAGTTATCAAGCTGCGAGTTTCTGGGGGATTTGAAAAGTGAAGAGTTTGCCCATAGCAACCAATCTTATTCTAGCTATCCTATATTTAGTACATTCTACAAAATGACAGCTAGAATCTGATTGGTTGCTATAGGCAACATGTTCACTTTTCAAACCCGTCGGAAACCTGCTGCTTGATAAATTTACCCCTTGGTCTTGTTTCATCACAGAAAGCGTATGTCCTATCTCTCAATAACTTACTGTGGCAAAATCAAATTGTAATGAACAGGAACTGGAAATCTATGTCTTTTTACAGTTTGTTAGAATTGTTTGCAACGGACACTGGTATAGCCTTGAGTATTAATTTCTTATCAATATCAAAACACTGGTTGCATATTGATGCTTTGAAAATCTATATTTGCTTGTTACTGTATTGTGAACCTTATTTGGTGCTAAACATCCTACTATGCATCTTCATGTACTATTCACAAATTGTTAATTAACTTGTCAAGCATATATGCATGGTGTGTGCGTTGCTGTCCTTTCACTTTGGAATTGTATCTGTGTAAAGATGTATTATTTTTTTAACAGAAGCCTGGAGTGGGTATAACTATCTTCTACCCAGAACTAACAATTCTCCTTGCTGCTTCCCAGCGTGGCAGTTTACACCCTGTGGGATTATCAGGATGAGATGCAATTTAGAGACTTTGAGTGAAATGATTCTGAAGTACTATAGACTCCAGGACTTGTACCATACAAACCCGGTGTTTCTTCACATTGATATTCTACCCATAATGCCCTCATGTTTTGTCCATTACAAATAGCAAATTTTTGACCAACTGCTTGTTAGTCCTGACATTGAGCGTTACTCAATTGTTTTATTAACTGCTTGTTATGCTAATTGTATTGCACAGTGTTGGTGATCCCTTAACCCTTTTTTTTTTTTTTGCTAATGTCATATATCATTTGTATTTTGAAGTCCTGTATATTGTCTGAAATCCGAGAATAACCTTCAAAATATATTTAAAATATTTAGAGGTTTTATAAGCAAAGGAACATCTATATGATGAATATTTGTGCACATATATATTATAAGATAAAATGTTAGGCACATTTGTGAAGGACTTTTCAAGTCTATTTTTTATGTGTGTATATATATATATATATATATATATATATATATATATATATATATATATATTTATATTATATAAAATTAGTTTTGTAAGTGGCAAACTGATGCATTTCTATATGTAATGTATTTCAATGGGGCAGGGACTGATGTGAGTGAGTTCTCTGTACAGCGCTGCGGAATTAGTGGTGCTATATAAATAAATGGTGATATTGATTTGAAATCACTGTGCAGATTTACTTATCTTTATAGGATCCTTACAGGTAGATCTGTTGGTGATAATGTTCACTCCATTAACAATTACTGTGTATGTGTTTTTTGTGTGTTAGTGTAACGGAGCACAGAAACGTAAGGAAAAAAGCTAAATTTCCTTTCGCTTTCAGGTGGCTGGGAATGGGGCTTAAACACACCACATACTAGGGTGAGTTTAATGGTCCATCGTGTGACTTCTGTTTTAAAAGGGAATGTAGCTTTTTTTTTTTTTTTTTTTCTCCTCCTCATGCATTCAGGTCTTCTAAAGAACACATTATCTGTGCAACTTGGAATGTCTGTAAAAGTGTGAATTGAAGGTACAAAATGTGCCGGCCTGATCTCTGCCTCTTTAGGGAATGTGGCAGAATAGCGTCACTTTACAGGGACAAAAATGCTGTGCGTCCACTTTCAAAACAGGGAGAACCCCATTCGATGTTCCTGCTCAGCACTATCTACTTTAATCTTCTGCAAATCATAATCTAGTTTTTGCTCATGGGTACCTAGGTAGGTGCATTTATGTGCTAAATCTCCACACGGCAAGAAACACCTGCGATTCATTCACCTCCTTCCATCCCAGCGAGTGCTACATTTTCTGGTTTGGTTAATTACAATTGGGAACTTCTGACTAATGCATTTATAATATGCATGCAGAGTAGCTGATGGGAGTTCAAGTACGTCCTATGTGATTGCAGGACGTCTCGGTGGTTAGTATCATCACAGTAAATTTGGGAAGATAGCCACAGGAGGTTCTTCAAGGACAGTTTATTCTACACAACATATTATCCATTTGCTTGCAGTTTTGAAACTATCTTTGTCATTCTAGGTAAAGGAGCGACAAGTGTTTCTCAGAAAACGTCCTGAGTGCAGTTTATCTCTGTGCAGGCTGCTTCTTCCTCTTTGCTCTTGTGTAGATGTCTTCACTGGAAGTCTCATGGTAGATTCTTAATTTAACATCTTACTAATTGGATTCGTGCTGTTTCTGTGGCTTAATGCAGACTATGCACATTAATTGGGCTCAGTTTAGACATAATCTTAGTTGTGAGGAAGGTTATGTAAACAGTGTGAATTTACTGTGTGGCCTTTTGGTAGAAGTCAAGGTCGTTGTTGCCGTTGGGCCTTTAAAGTGCTATAAGGGTTCTGTAAATGTATACAATAGCACACTCAGGCAATGAAAATAAATTGTACCCTATTTATAGGTAGCATTTATTTTGCTATATTTCTACAATAGTAAACATAATGGTTTGTGATATTCCTCACATAATGCCATCTCTGTGTACCTGTTGACATTGTATACAGTGAGCTGCATGCTACTTATTCTGCAAAGGTAAAAGATATCCACTAGCCAGTAAGTCATAAAGTATTAGAATGTGCAATTAGCCACGCAAGTTCTATAAACCATATCCCCTTGTCATTACTGGCCAGTGTAACGTGTACTACGTCATAATGCAGATTTGTAGCTTATCACTTTTGTTGAGAGTGGTATTGAAGTGATTCTCTTCGTCTTCAAATCAATAGGATTATTCCCTGTACTTGTTGCAAATAATTATTATACTCCATTCAAGACAATTTTGCATAAGTAGTGTGTTAGCTGGGTACAGATGTATTCCCCTAGGGGCACTGCCACTTTACATTCATCCTTATTGTAAAACAGCACTTGTAAATTTTCCTGATTTAAAATAAATATGTTGACGAATGTTGTGTTTCTGAGTGTTCCTGACGAATGGGGATCTGAACAAGTTGTTAATGGCTTTGTCCTCCTTTTCCGTTATGCTGTGCCTGAGGATATCTTGTCACAACCAGTCCCTTGCCTCTGAGGACGTGGATCGTGTGCTCTTGTCTCGGGGTGCTGTATGTGCAGCTAGAGTTTGGACCGAGGCTGCCCATTGTACTGGGGCATGCAGTTTGTCCTGGACAAAAGTACAGAGGCCTTGAATGTGCTACATGTTATATGTGTGTTTCTGTTATGTTAGGTCTTATAAATTGTTCTCATATTTTGGATATGTACAGCTGCAACTTTGAAATTATTATTTGCAATGTACCTGCGCTCGACTGTAATACCTTTATCTGATGATGTAACTTGGACGGATTATTGTTTGATAAACAAAGCATTGTTCAAACCTGTTTTGGAGGAGATGAGAATATGAGTACATATAGGGATTTAAACACATTTTCACATTTGGCTTTTCTATTCCATAGTTGATTATAATTCTCTACAGACTTCTTGCAATGTGTATTTGTATGCTTGTTTCCACATGTATGCCTTCCCCTGCAGTGGTACTCCATTACACATTTTTTCTTGAAATAGATAAAGGTTATATATTACCATTTTAAGTCTTCAATTCTAGATTACAGTGATTCGCTTCATGTATTTAATGTGCTGAATTTGTGTTTTGTTTTTTTTCCCTATTCCAATTTACCTTTTTATATAGATTATGTTCATATTTGTGGTTATTTGCCAATTGCAGTGATAAACAGCTGGTGTGTATGTCATTGGTAATCATGTTTTCTGTGTTGTTTTTTTTCCCTTGCAATGACAGCCACTTCCTTGTAGCTGCTGCTAACTAAGAGTTACCTTGTAGAAGGTTTAAAACCTCCTTGGTTCCAGTGGCAGACGTGTAATACGTTTGTGACGTGGCAGTGCTCTTTACATATTGATCATAATCGTTAAATTATTCTCCTGAAACAAAGGCAAAAGATTGCTTAGTCACTGCCAGTGTGGTCTTCCATCTTCACATTACCTCTATATGATGTGCAGTGACCAGATATATGAAGATAGATTGAGTCTGCAACACCTGGTTAACTATTACAGATGTACCTACCACCAGTTTTTGGTTAAACTGAAGGTAAAAGTTTTATTTCCTTTTCCAAAACAATATAATAATTTCCTCCATTTTAATGAGCTTTTTCATCCACTTTCTGCTTTCTTCAGTTTTAAGCAATATCCACATCTGTCTTTCCTGTGGTAGCTGGCCACACAGTGTTAGCAGCGAGTCAGGGGCATGCTCTGTCTTGTAATTAACAAACGAGATAAAAGGAAGCAAGCAGTTCTTAATTTTTAATCTGAATAAATTAAATGGCAGAGAGAGCCTTTCATTTCAGCACTGGATGCGTGGATGTTCCATTAGATATTATGCAAGTTGGGGCCTGCCTGTAATCTTAGAACATGGGACTTTCTTGTTGTTGGTTTTGTTTAATAAAGAGGAAGGATCACCTCACATCTTGCTCTGTTTTGTTTTATGTACGTGTCACAACAGACTACACTGTATAACAATGCTATATTGAAAGAAAATTGTCTTGTCTGTGTGTAGTTCAGAAACATGCCTCTCTAATTAGATGGATCAGAAGTCTCTCCAAGATGCTACTTTTGCAGAAATAATATTTGGAAGGACGTAATGAGAATGCAGCCAAGGGGAAGTCTCTGTGGAATGTGACAATGCTTTGCGTGTAACCTCAAACAAGGAAGGCTTGATTGAACCATAACTGTGGCAACATGTTGTGGAGATTTTTACTCGACTTTGTTGTGACAAGCTGATGTGATGTGGTTGGTCGTGGGATGCTGAGGTCGGAGTGAAAGCTTGTAAAAATCATTAAGACATTGGCAGTCATGGGATGTGCAGTTTAGGTGCAGTTTTGACTCCCTATGCTTTACATTAAAACATGGTGCATCTCACATTGATCAATTACACTATATTACACACGTCATGCTGACAAGTATACATTAATATCTACATAAATGGTGAGCTCTGTTGTGGCCAGATCAGTGGTAATTAGGAAAATCTTGAGTATTATGAGCACTATAAGAAAGAACACTGTAAATTAAGGGTATTAGAAGTCACCTTGGAAATATGCTTGTGGCCTGGCCTTGATGTGGTTAAGGAGCTCCTCTGTCTTATAATCTCCTTCTAATTTCCAGTAGTGGATACTTCATTCCTTACGTTATTGGTTTAAACTATGACAAAATGATTTCTTATAAACATATTACACTATCTAAATTTAGAAATGTATATTCAAGGACCAAATACTATTTTAAATAGTTATTCATTAAAAGAAATATAACTTTTTGCATGGAAGGTTAAGGCCATAAAAAGACTTTGGAGAAGATATCCTGGCATATAGCGCTGCAGTCTAAATGGAGTCCCCTGCACTGTATTACAGACTCTGGTTCATTGTACACTCCATGAATGGGAGGAACAGTGTTCATCAGGGAGGTTCCTTCCATAGCAGTCATGGAGTTCACAAAAAATCATTTTCCCACCCCTTGTCACCATTCTGCTGTGCTCAATCATCAATTGCCGTGTAGAGTGCAGTGTGAGCCCAATCAATTGTGATTCCTCCAGCAGTCATTGTGGTGACTGGCTGAGTATGGTGCGTGGAGGAAGAAATCCTCTCCTGTGCTTCCTCATGCTTCCAGTCGCCACTCTGCTAATACAATGAGTGCATCATAGGTGACGGTTCAGTTTGACAACACTCTGTGAGCTATAGGACAAACAGAAGAAGTTGGAGTCTGTAGGGGAGCAGAGAACCTTGTAGAGTCACCCATAAAGTTGTGCTTCCTGACACAAGACTCTCCTCCTTCTGTTCACTATTTTGCAAGGTGATATAGCAGAGTCTGGGCTTATTGTAAGGAAACCACTGCATTTAAAGAAATGAAGTGTATTGCTGACCCCTCTCAGGGTGACCTCATCAGTAATGGTAGAACAGTGTTGGAGCCAGTGTGACCTCGGAGCAGACTGCTTTGCTGTTCAGATTGGATACATTTTATTGTGCATGATTTAATAAATATTTAGAATATTTGGTAGTTTTGTGTTTCTCTTTTGACAAAGTTTGACTATAGATAATCTTGTTGCAGCTTTGCAATTGTATTCAACTGCCACATCCAATTACCTTTTGCTATTAAGCAGAAGCTGGGCACGACTACTTATGTAAACCAATTAAACTAGATTTTTCCTTAAAACAGCTATAACAGAACAAAGACAAGGTTCTTGTTATTAATTTGGTTTGAAGGTCTCCTAGGGCTGCATTTACAGTGGAGCAAGTTTTGGCACCAGCTATTAAAGCTGCTAGTTTTCTGGCCCTGATTTATTCCGGGTTTATATACAGGAGTGCTTTATTTTAATATTGATTAGGCTGAACCTTTACACTAGGGGCCAAGAGGAAGCTGTTTGTTGGCTCTGTTAGTGGTGTTTAGAGTACAGCTAAACAGAGGGGTTTCTTCGTGTAGGAAGTAAACAGACCTACTTTGACCTTATTTATGTATCACCTGCCTGCATAGTACACTAGTAGCCCTTTGAAGTTGTGCTTTGTTTTTGGCAAACCCATGGCTCTGCTATTTAGGTAATCTGATTTTTTTTTTTTCTTCTTTTGCTTCTCTATCAATGTCTTCCATTTCAGAATTGTTCAAAAATAGTAGGAAAATGCCACGTCAGCCCAGCCTCTCCTGCTGTAGACACTGGTTACTTTATGATAAACAGACATGTACTGTATGAACTGCACATACTAAGGTATCAGTCCTTTATCATTTGTAACACTGTTAACAAATACATATTTTTTATTATGCTTTTAATGAACATTAACACAAATATAGACATAGCTGCTCTTAAATAACCACTAGCCGGAATACAGATGACCCACTATGAAGATTCATCATGTTAATTTCATTAGTGTAACAAGAATGAACATAGCCCAGTAACCAAGTTTGTTTAAATCCATTATATTTGTTATATTGGTAGGAACTACTTTGCTCAAGCGATTTTACACTGCCAAAGGCTCTCCCTGCTATTCACTGCAGTGGGGAAACGCATTATTGGTGCTGGTGGTGCAGAGTGTCCCGCGAAACATTGTTAACATACACAAGTGGAAATATAGAAATGACGACAAATAAGAAAATCCGTTACTATGTCACTAAACTTACTATGGCAATATAAAATTACAAAACAATAATAAATCATACCCTTTCCCCCCACACCAATTATGTATTGATGGTGGATATTGTATGATTTGCTAGAAGAGTCAGACATACAGTATGTCAGTGATGGCTAACCTGTGACACTCTAGGTGTTGTGAAACTACAAGCCCCAGCATGCTTTGCCAGTAGATAACTAGCTGATAGCTGGCAGAGCATGCTGGGACTTGTAGTTTCACAAACACCTGGAGTGTCACAGGTTAGCTATCACTGCAGTATGTCATAACTAGTACTGTAGCATTTGGCATCTGCATAATGCCGAAGGCAAAAGTGATCTAGATGATGGCCTGAAGGGACAGTGCAAAACTGTCTATAAATAGCTGTAAGATGAATATTATTTAAACATATATCATTGTACAGCTATAGTAGTGCAGCACTACACTACATTAGAGTTTAGTGTCCCTGTGACAGGTCTGCTTTAATTTGAATGTGGGTCCCTTTTAAAAATGTTTGAAGTTATGTTTATGTTTAAGCCCTACACCCTCAAGAGTGAAGGCTTAAATATATTTACTAATGCTAATATGTTCCTGAACATTTGTGCATGTATATTTAATGTTGCTATAAGGTCCTATACAAAGCAAACTGTATACAGTATTAGACAGTGTTCCTTTAAGAATTCACAGTTCTATTCCAGTGCATAGAACTTTGCAGATGTAATAAATCTGTACCAGAGGAGAAGTCCTTCCAGCAGCAAAGGATTCATCTGCTGCCAGACTGTATGTTAAGACAATGGGGATGAAAGTGTACTGCCCCGGAAATGATTAATTATTTCTGGCCAGACTGCACTTTCCTCTACCTATCCATCCTATAAAGGGTGAAACTCTGGGAGGAGAGAGGAAGCTGTAACTATTGATTGTTTATCCTACTTAAGTTCATCAGCGGGTGAAGCAGTGAAACCTTGGCTTCCAGAATACCCAGCTGCCTGTCTGTACCTTATATGCTAAATATAACTCCTGCAGCCTGACGCAAAAATAATTCTTCAAAAGGGTAAGGCTGTCTATTAGCAGTCTGGCTCTAATGAGATTCGCAAGACATTTTAACATAAAATATGCAGAGACTATTAGCGTCCTACTGGGTCCTTGTCTTCAGCTGGATATAGCAAGAGGTGTCATGGTTTCAGAAAGTCATTTTGCATGTGAGGTGCCTTTTTAAATGTTCCCTCTTTTTTAAACTTTTCACAAAATAGTTGGCAACTTTTATAAATCCATAACGGATCAGAAGAACTTTTAAAACTAGTTAAAATGATGACTTTTAGCATGTCAAAAGCCTTATCTTTCAGTTGCCTTTTCTCCAATTAGATCTAAAAATTAGGTTGAGTGTTTAGATCAGATTAGCAGAATACATGTTAATATTACTCAGGCCATTACAGTGGGTATTGTTCGGTGTACTGTTTATGCCTGCTTACTAGGATTTAGAAGAACATCAAAGATATGATTATGATAATGGAAGAAATATACACACTAATTCTGATATCTATATCTCCGCTTGAGTCGGGCATAATTAATTATAATCTCTAAGGCAGTAACTAATCAGAATTGCAATACTTTGTACCTTGTGTAATAGACTGTGGAATCATTGCATGAAACGCTCTTAACACAAACACACGAAGAACATGGTTTTAAAAGGAATATTCATAGATCAGCAACTTTAGTCTTGTGGGCGTGTGACCCAGTGATTGAAGAGCTCCGGTCACCTACAAAAATTGAAAACATACAAGTTGGTTCATACCACAAAATAGCTATCTGTACCTATTTTCCAACAGAGAACGTTGGCAAAGTAAGCCATACTCCAAAATGAGAAATCATGTCCTATTTTCTAATTGTAGCCCCTTTTTTTTTTTTTTTTTTTTTTAAAAAAAAAGTCAAATATGAATTTATTAGGGACCACTTGCGCATGGTGGATTGTCATACTGCGAGCACATGTATCCTACAGAGCTCAAACAAGGCCCCATTTACCATCCCCCTCCATCTGACCATCTCGGGCACCATTGTCCCTCTTACCACTTGTGGAACAAAATGAGCCGACCTTTCTGCCTCCCACAACCCTGTTTCCAGCCACCCCAAGCCTGGCTGATGCTTCAGTCTTCTGCAGTCTGTTTGGCTCTCTATGCATCGGACTGTCTCCATGTGATTCTCCTGGCTGCTGACCATCGAAGTCACACTCCAGGCCTTCTCCATGCCATCTGCACCCTCCACCATTTTCCAGCAGGTTCTAGCCTTCTATCTGTCGCAAGCCTGATTCAGCAGTCACTGCCTTGGGCCTTCCTCCAGCTATTTAGCCCGTTACATTCTGAGTTTTTGTCAATCTCCAGTCTCTAGGAAATATGCCCACCTCTGGCACCCACCAGCTCTGTCCTGTGCCCTCCACCACAACATACCTCCCATTCACTCGCTTGTGGCCTCCCACTTCTGCAAGCTTTCCTCCTGTTTCCCATGGACTAGTTACCCAAGTGCAGCTCCATGTATCCTGACTGCACATATACCTGTAAGCAGCATGCACCTCAAGCCTGCCTTCTCCCGAGTACACACCTCCCAAACCCAGTTACTCTTTACTCCTCCACAACCTCATCCCAGCACTGCCTTGTCCTTTATACCTTCAGGGCCATCTAGGTCTTGCTACCATCTGGACTTATACACTACCTAGTCTCGGACACCATCTTGGCCTTTGTCTCATCTTGGTCCATGCACCTTCTAGCACTCTGTACCATCTAGACCCCGGTACCATCATGGCCCCATCTAGGCCTCTACACAATCCTGACCACCTACGCCCGTGGCTCTATTTTGACCTCTGCACCATTCAAGCATCTGTATCACATTGGATTCCTCTCTTGATCCTTTACTCCTTCCCTCCCTACATTATTTCCCCTGTCCCTTTTTTTCCCCATAATCCTAACCCAATGTCCCTTAACCTGTGCCACAGTTACCACTTTAACCTTCCCTCTAGCAACTCATTTAGCCTACACCTCCTCTGTTATCTGTCTTGACCGCGAAGCCTAATGTCTCTCATTACCCTCTCCCTCTAGAATGTAAGCTCTCATGGGCAGGGTCCTCCACCCTATGCCTCTATTCTCTTTGCCACATTGTTTCTGTATTGCATGTGACTTGTTTTGTTACTTGCATCCATGCATTTATTATTTTTGTTTAACTGCTTTCTTTTCATGATTGCATTTGTTTCAGCCCTCAAAATGATTACCTTGTGTGTGGTTGGCAGGTGCTCCCTAAGTTACAACAGATAGTGGTACCAGATATCCCTCAATCTACCTCATCCTGCTCCAGTATAACACAAAATTCTAATCCTGTGCCAGGAATTGTGTGTATGGTGATGACGCATGGATGATCAGTTAGGTCAAAAGTACATCTTGTGCTGAACATTGCTGATCCACGACTACTGTGACACTTACATACTCACTGGCGTAACTTTGTGTATTATACTAGCAATCTTAAAACTGGAGCAAGGCATGTAAAAAGGTCTGAAAATAAAAAGTGTAGTTTCCAAAGAACCTATACCCACTAACATTGTTACTATTGTTTGACAGGGTTGTTGTAGTGTTGCTTTGTTTTTTTGACACTACTTTCTTTCACTTGCAATTTACCACAAGTGAACACATGGGGGAAGCCTAGAGCTCTCCCTTAAGTAAGCAAAAACGCTACTAAACAACCGCATGTCAAACATATTTGTGTTTGACATGCATTTTTACTGCCTTGTACTTGCATTTTTTTAATCCAAAACATACAACAAAAGATTCCAAACAGAGAGGAAACCCTGCTTATTTTCTTCAATTAATGCTCATAACAGTTTCTAATTATTAAGCATTTTTTGCTTTTGCGATTTTATTACTCGGTGGCCTTGAAGTGATTTTGCAGTACAGTTACGTATTGGCTGCAATCTATTATTTGTCAATGTTATGTTTGACAATTAGTAGATGCAGTGGCAGAACTACATGAGGTGCACCCAATACACGGCCCAGAGGTGAGGGCGGCCTACCATTGTTGCAGGGTTGTCTCCACTCCCTATGATGCACTCACACTGCAGCATAGCAGAGGCCTTTTCTGAGCATGTGCCAGGGAGACTGAGCGACATCGCCAGGCCCCTGCCTCCATTTTGCGATGAGGATGGCAATGCACTGTTCCACCTCTGAGTCAATGTATGTTAGTTTAAGTGGTAAGTTTTATTTCTCTGGATCAGATCAGAATAGTTAAAGAAAAGAATTAAATGATGCATGTCTGTGTGTGTTTTGACAGGATAATGTTTACTCTGGTTGTAGCTTAAAACTTTCTCCTATTCTTGGCTGTTTCATGTTGTGAAATAAGCACGTAGAAAGCCGTAAAATAGACTTTTTTCTTTTTTTATTATTATTTTGTGCCTTTGACTTTTTGTGGTGGGATTAGGAAAAGAATCCATTACCAGTGATTGAGTGATTTCCAGGCCAATCCTATAAATCCATATGGCGGTCTATAGACAGGACAGTGTATTCTAATTAGTGAACACGTTTAATGTATTCTTAAGCTTTCTCTGTGTGGTTAGTTCCCTGCTCTCTGCAGCCACATTAATAATCAATTTCACTTTATCACTGTACATGCCCAACAGACATAGTGGATATCCACTCCTGAAAGTTTATTCTCCTTTGCAAAATGCAAATGTCATGTGAATTTGGAACATTACATTAATTTTTTTGTTTCGGAGCACTGTAATAGGGGAGACTAAAGGACACTTGAACAAAAAAAAGTATATTTTCACAGAGCAAATGTGTATAAAGCAGTGTGAGACTTCTTAAACTGCATTTGGGGTCTGAGCACCCTTCTGTATTTATTCTTTATTCTTATGTTTTGAGGTGGATGAGAATAGAAACACTGTTAGCCCCAGTCAGAGAATTAGAATCGACACAGCAGCAGATAAGTATATTACTCTTGTGGGAGGTCGTGGGCCTGTCCATTCCTGTCATTATATTAGCAAGGACAAAACTGCGTGCAGGTAAGCTGGGGACCACAGAATGAACATGGTCCTCACATAGCACAGTAATGATGAGGCATCTTTCAAACTAATGAATAAAATGTCACACACCTCTATACAAAACAAAGTTCATATATCTAGGTCTCTACTATCCTGTCATCACAGTTCTGTATTCATATTTTTCCCACTTGTCGTCTTTTTCAAAATAGAAATTAATTTGTAGTCAGTGATTTTAAAAATAAATAAAAGTTGATATTTTTCTGAAAAGCTCAAATAGGAAAATGTACAGATATTCCAATCTTTTAGAGCTATGAACTTTTCAACTTCTGTGCATTACACTCCCTCACCTCCCCATTCAATAGCCTCCATGCAAAATTGTCACTTGTGTACCATTGTGAACAGGTTCAGTTTATTAATACTCGCTATTATTTCTAGTGTATATCTTTTATTTTATTTTTTTGTGTGTAGCCTCATGCACACACATTAAAATCCAGACGTTCAGCATGTGTTCTTAAGGCACTTTCGGCATGTTCAAAAAATAATGGTCCTGTCTGCACACACTTTCTGACGAGCATTGGCTTTGCATAAATTTCAACATTGCTTTCAATATTAACTCTTGGTACCATGTAATAGTTTTTTTTGGGAGGGCTTAAGTGCATAGTAACCTACTAGAGGGAGGCTTGGAGTACTAGCTTATAATGCACTTTTAAAAGTGAGGATAGTACTCTGTTTTAACTATTTTTTTTTACATTTTATTTTTTCTTTATTAATGCATCCTGTTCAGGGCCGGATTAACCCTAGGGCTAACTGGGCGACAGCCCAGGGGCCTCGGGCATTCAGGGGGCCCTTGAAAGTGCTCAGCAGCAGTGTTGATCGGTCGGGTGCGGGGGTGCCCCCGGCGCGATCAATGCTGCTGAGAACTTTTACTGAGGTCCGCAATGCCAGGAGAAGGGAGGTAAGTGCCTTGGGGGCGGCTCAGCTCACCAGGGGGGGGGACTCGGATCACGGTGGGGGGCCTTCACGGGGGATTGGAGGCCCCCTTAGGCCAGGGGCCTCCATTCCCTTAATCCGGCCCTGATCCTGTTTGCAAGGCCTTATTATAGAGCGTTCTTCATAATGTTTGAGCAGGGTTCGTATTTCAAATATAATTTTTTCATCTTTCATCATTTTAAAATCTAACCACTATATTGGGCTGTTCATGGAAGACCATTTCTGTTGAAAAACTTGGACAACCTTCATAAGCAGTAACACAATGATCCTTTATAAAGTGCCATATTTGTCATCACAGGCTGGTTGCTGCTCTGCATTGTAATGTAACCTGTGGTATTGTGGGTGCTTTTACATTTCCGAATTGCTAAATGTAGAACAAAAATTATTTTAGATTAATTATATTCCCAAGGATTCTGTTGATGCTTCAGCAGACAAACCTATCTGTGATGGTGTCTGTTTTTTGGTTGTCCCCCCATATATACCCCTTTGGAAGCAATATTTTGGCATCAGCTGAAGTACATAAAAGTGCTGGAGTAAGTCTGTTCATTGACAATGGTTATAATGACTCTATATCTTAGAAAAAAATCAAGTCTTTCTATAACACTCAGACACAGATCGCTCTCCCTTGGTTTCGTTTTTGCTTTCCTTACATTGAAAGGCACTTGTCTGTCAATGTTACTATCTGCATGAAGTGTGGATAAGGATAGTATTTGTAGAAGTCAGCCACTTAGGGCAAGAACATTACATTTCTGCTCAGATAAAACATCCAGCACTCTACAGCAGCATGGTTATGAGTGGTGTGGATTATAGAGTGCAGACTTGCTGAAATGTTTCCTGCACCTTGGAGCAGCCTATGGCACACTTTAATTTCCGTGCTGCTTGAATGTGACTGCTGGTGACTAAGTTTAGGGAGTTAATTCTATTGATGTTAATGGATGCACCTCTCCTGACTCCCTTAATATTTTCTGAGGGCTACGGAATTCTACATGTTTGTTCACTTTGGTGTATATAGTTGTGTGTCGCCAACCCTCCCCCTGTTATTAAAAAGTAGTAATATTTTGTACTTCATATAGAGCTGTACTATGCCAATCCTTCCTATATAGTTTTGGAGGGGGGAAATGCATGGATCTCTCTTGTAGTGTAAAAAAACCTCACAACTTTGTCATTTGTTTTACAATTCCATGTTTAGAGTAGTTGTTGTGTTTTATTTGATATGATTTTCAAAAGGGAGTTGGATGTCTATGGGAGGAAATTAGTAACATCTGAGATTGGAAACTGGTGCCAGAAGAGGAGTAGAGCAGTTTGTGCAATAAAACAGAGATCAGATCAGACCTTCCTGCCTTACAAATTATTCCGAGCCGGATGGCCCTTCGATGCTGTTAGCACATGGAAATATTTCTAAATATAGTAATCATTTGTTGTTGAATAATACCTCCCGACTGGGACTACATTGAAATTTCCAGATCCTGTCCCAACACGAGTGAATAATTAGTAGCTTTGGCTTTAGAGGAACAAGTACCAAAAAGTAGTTGAAATATAGACTTGTGTTGTGACATTACTACCTCTTGAATGTTTATCCCTCAAAATCTGCTTACATAGTAAGATTTCTATTTAATGGATGAAATATAAACTGCACCTTGCATTGTGTGCATAAAGAACTGTCATTAAAGTGGGCCACATATCATATGCCCCCAATTAATTCCTACTTTTTTCAAACAGATTTTACTACTATTACTACTTCATGGTCTAAAATAGGTTTTGGTTAGAATATGCTTAACATTTGTGCAATACTTCTGCAGGATGGTGTCTGATTATTCACCTCCTGTTAAATTTGACTGGTGACATGACTCTCCTTGGTTTTTTTTTTTATTTTTTTTTTAGGATGCTCACACTTTTCCCTGCTATTTATAGCAGTGTTTCTCAAATCCAGTCTTCAGGACCCCCTAGCAGTACATGTTTTCCATATCTCCTTGCTGGAGCACAGGTGTATTCATTACTGACTGACACATTGTAGCAGGTGATATAATTATTTCACTGGTCACCTGTCAATCTTGCACTGTTAATGGGTCCTGACGACTGGATTTGAGAAACACTGATTTATAGCCTACTTGCATTGTGGTTGTATTGCTTTGATTCTCAGGTGGTCTCCGTTCTCTTGGGAATCTAGGGGTATGTGTGTGTATGTATCTATATATCTATCTCGTAGGCTCAGGTTTTCTGATTTGCTCCTTACCTGGTCTCAAAAGCAGAGGGGGTGGCACACCTAATGCTCCCCTCATTGTGGAGGAAAGGGTGAATGCTTTATTTTCTGCTACAAGCCACTTTCTCCTAATAGGCCCCCCATAGAGCTGTTCAAATAAAAGTCCAGCCTGCACTCAAAATCCACTCCCTGTTTTCAGCAAGGGCAGACCAAAGCACAGAACACCTTTTACTGGACCAAATTTCAAAGTTTGTGAGATCAGAACCTGCCTATGATTAGGGTTAGGTGTTCAATATTCTAGTCTAGTTTATTTAAATAGTAGTAGGACACAGAAGCACCTGATAAGGAGGGTAAAGCAATCCTACCTCTCAACCACTCTATTACTGTATCCTTTGCTAGTTCTATGCCCTTTGGTTCCTCTCTCGTTAGTTTGGGAACCCCAGTGAACAGTACTCCTTTTTGTTATCTGTGTTTACGTCTTCTCTGGGGAAACTTATCCAGCATTCTTGGTTTTCAGTGCAATCTTTATTGTGTTGGTAATATATGTGTGTGAATTATTTGCAGCGAAGCCACCTGTATTTCAAATGTGTCCAGATTTACACGGCCAAATTGGTAACCCTATAATGTAATAGATGATGATATAATGTACAATTTCTAGAAAAGCATCTGCTCCGTCTTTTTCTTAATTAAAACACACATCATCTGAAGTTGACCTCAGGTAGCTGTAAGTTCATTCAATAAGCTTCAGTGCGTATCTAGAACCATAGTTTATGCCTCTAAAAATAAACACCTGTGTTTCTATTTGTTTCTGCTTCATATCTTAGAGAATGCAAGAGCCCTAAATATCATATAAAACTCACTTAAGCTTTTAAAAGCAGACTAATGTCTGCCTTTTCTTCTGCCCGTTGTCACGTGGATTTATGCCTGGCTGGAACTTTTCCCTTATATAACTATTCAAATAAACACTCTAAAAGGAAGCCTTCCTGAAACATGCCTTTTGCATGGAAGCTCTGACAGTCTATGCTAAACCCATACACTGGGTTTTTTTTAAACCTAGAATTGAAATCGTCATTTTTTCTGATCTGATTTTAGGAACATGCTGTGTGTGTGCAGCCAAACATTAATATAGACCCCACCTGCACCTATTTGTTCCTGGTCTCTACTTTCTGCTTTTCTGTACTATGCTGCCTCACTTCTTTCCCTTTAATCCCCATGATGTGGGCCAGATGTCATCTGTCAAGGGTAATGGTGAGGTTATTGGAGCCATCACAGGATGCATATAGGGGACTTCTCTGGTAGTCTTTGGGTTCACGATGACTGTTTGGTAAGAAGCCATTGCTGGTGCTTGTTAGCAGCTGGTAAAGGAATATGTGTGTTTTAGTGCTGGGAGATTGTACCAGTGCACAATGGTTTGTTCTTTGGATTCACATTAGAATAAAGCTAGGGAGAGCCCTATTTATTCTATGATCTACAACAACTGAAATAACAGTTATTAGAAAAATGTCAATATTATTAAAACACAAATTTTGTTTAATTGTAAAAATGTTATATATACAAGATCCTGTAGTTATTTCTTGCTGCAGTGTAGTGAAATTTGCACTTGAGCGTCTTCTGTTCATTGTATGCTCACTGGACCATGCAAAACGTATCCTTGCCAGTCAGATTCAGGTTTCATCTGTAAAAATAGAGTAGATATCTCAAGGGACATTACATCACTAATAGTGAAATACACCTTCATGATTCCCTGCTTATTCTGCAATGCAGTACTTTGGTAACCTGCTGTGTCCAATTGTCTTTTAATCATCATTTCATGCTACCTGAAAATTATATTAAAATAGAATTTGTAGAAATGGTATGTAACAGCCGCTGCTGTAGCACTTTACAGACACATAATGAAACAAGTTTAATAGTCTTTTGAAATAACAGCCATGAAGGCTAATTGTTGAAAGCAAATGCATCAATGTCCTGCACAGAGCTACTCTAGACTGCACTGCGATGTTTCATGTCAGAATGCCTCTGGCAGTGCAAGGCCAGTGGAGCTCTGTGTCACACTGCCAGTGACGATGGAAGCGACAAGGCTGAGGTTCTTTTAGTGGGTGCCAGGGAACAGTATGAAGCAGCAAGAAGTGTCCTGGCAGTGTCACCGAAGTAATGATTTCTTCAGCTTCTTTTTTCTTTAATATGGTATAATCATTAGGTCATAGAGAGAATGTCACACTATCTGTAAAAATAGGGAAGTGCATAAAATCCAGCCTATGTACAGTTCTGTAGGAGAGGGTAGTTGCCAATAAACAGAACATGCATACAGCGTATTGGAACAGGTACACCCTTTAACATCTGCACAACACTTAACACACATTAGGAATGATAGATGAATGGTTGATCAAGAGCATCCATAGTGAGAACAAAATAAGTTATCCACTTAGTCTACTCTTTAACTCTGCTGTTCTATTTGGTTCTATTTGACCTGAATTTTTTTTTATTTTGGTGTCTGTTCGTTATTTATGTAACTAGGATTTCCATGTATTATGACTGTTTTATGACAAATGGTTATGATTAAAAAAATGTAAAAATTAAAAGAAAAGAAACAAGTTCTGAGTAGTTAGTACACATGTACTGTTTGGGTCAATGTGACCCGACGTAAATATTATACCAGTGAGGAATATATGTTTTAAAACATATTATTTCGACCACATAAATTCCAAAAATGATGAATACAGTGTCAGTTCATTGTTTTACATTTGAAGTATGTCAGTATTTCCCATATTCACAGTGTTATACAAGTTTGAACAAGTCCACATATTGAGCAGGATATTTACACTGAACTGCAAGTTTCTGCAACTCTGTTCTTGTTTCTCCTTTTTGGCTATAAATACACTGTTAGGAGTGACTTATTCATTTTGATATTGATCAGTGTATAATCAATATCCACTGTGGCTAATCGGAAACCTTTGACCGAGGCTGAGAGTCAAGTGCTTGTGGAAGCATCTGATAGGGAAGATGTATCTGAGGAAGAAAATCATACCAGTGATGAAAGTGGAGGTGATGGTTCAGCCAATGAGGATGATATTGTAGATCAACCTGTTGCTATAACTCCATATGTTCTTTCCAAGGATGGTGTAATAAAATGGGAACTTGATCCACCTCCTGCTGGTAGGCTGTCTAAAGCCAATGTTATCAAAAATACTCTTGGTGTAACGAGATATGCAAAAACACAAATGATATGGAAAGTGCATTCAATTTTATATTTAGTTTCATCAAGGACAATGTCATAAAATACACAAATATTGAAGGACACTGTGATTGTGGCCAAAAGTGGCAAAATTTGGACAGTGTTACGTTTCGAGCTTATGTTGAACTATTATTATTGGCTGGAGAATATAAATCTTATGGTGACTCAACGAGCGACCCTGTCCGTTAACAACACCTGTAAAATTTTGCGAGTAATTCGCTTTGATGACAAATCTAGTGACGAAGGAAGGCCCACAAACAACTTTGACCCATTTTTTTCTGTATTTCTCTTACAAAAGCAAAGTCCTTCCAAAATTAAATAACCCATCTGAAAAGGTGACTACAGATGAACAATTAGTTGGCCGTGCAGCCCCTTCAAAGCCAATGAAATATGGTGTGAAAATATCATGTGTTAAGTTGCAAGTTTTCATGCTGGAAAAGAACCAGGAGTAAGACCGGGAAAAAACCAGGGGATGAGAGTTGTGACAGACCTCACAAATTACCTAAGAAGGCACAACTTTACGTGCAACAATTTTTACCTCGTACAATGTAGCAGAACGTCTGTTCATACGAAACCTAACCCTATTTGGTACTATAAGAAAAAATAAATCTGAACTACCTTGGCAAATCACAAATAAGCAGGTGCATAATTCATCTTTTATTTCACTAAAAACACAATGGTAGTGAATTAGGTTTTGAAGAAAAAAAATAAAATACATTTTTTTTCATTTGAGGAGTTAGTGATAGGCCAGACAAGAAGCCAAACATAATTTGGACTATAACATCACAAAAGGTGCAGTAGATACACTAGATCAGCGTATGAACATGTACACTTGGCCAAGTAGAATATTTTATAATATTGATGTAACTGCTTAAAATACCTTTGTCCTGTAGTCTTCCATAAACCCCAACTGGAACAATAAGAAACTTACCAAGAGGAGAAGATTTTTGGAAGACCTTGGAAAAGCACTCAAGCCCCATATTTCCTCAAAATAAGTCATGTAAAATTGTGAAGAATATTTATTAAACTACTCATCATCCTCAACTAGGAACTTCTACCGAGAGAGTCGGAGCTGTTAAATCTGCCAGAGGCAATTTTTGTCTGGCAAAAAGTGATAAAATAGCAATTATTACGTGTACTAAGTGCAACATATTTATGAACTACATATTACTGCCCAAATTGTACACAGGACTAAATACCTATATTAATTTTTTTACCATTTAGTACAGTAATTTTAACGCAGATTTTTGCTTGCAACCCTTGGGGCTGCGAGCAAAGATCTGAGTTAAAATTACTGTATTAACGGTAATACTGTTAGCACTGCATTTATTCCTAGAATAACGTAGCTAAATTGAATCGGTCCAATTTGTCAGGCTGCAGCATAAACCTGGGTACCCATGCATAAAATGGAGAAATGGTTTCATTCTGGTTCATAATCTTCTTACCTACTCTTGTATCAAACAATAATTTCCATGGGCGCTAACTTTTTTTTTTTTTTTTTATTATAGAGCTGTTTTCTCTCTTTGGGCTACTTGAATGTATCAATGCTGTGGAAAGTACTGCATCATATCCAGCAATACAGTCTGTTTTATAGGCATCTGTTCCTTTCACTGCTTACTAATAATCAATTCATATTACTAATACATAACTATTGTTTTTCCACTACTATCAGGTGTGACTGTTTGTTGCAAATTATAATTTATAGAAATGTAAGTGTCGGGCATTGAATAAAGAGCTGAAGAATAGGATGTTTGTGTGTGAGTGCTGCCTGCTTGTTATCTAATTTAAACCAGTTTCATACAGCTAGAGCCTATCTTTTTTTTTTTTTCTTTTTTCTTTTTTTAATTTTATAGTGTGGCTGGGTTCTGTGCAATTAAGTTACACCACAAATGGGGAGGGTGAACAAGGAGTAGGATTTACAGTTGGAAGCCACAGTTTCCTGTCAGAATCCTTCCCATAGACCCCCCACTGCTCCAGCAGTAAACAAAGGCTAGTCTTTCCTGAACAACCTTTCATTTCCCAGAAAATCGCTGAATAAAATACAGCACACATCTGTTGCAGCCCAAACAGCATCTGACATCTCAATAGGCAATGCCTTGCTCTAACAGAACATGAATCCTTGGGTCTCTTTACATTGTGTGTCTGGGGTTGGCACCTTTTCGTTACCATTCATCTCCTACTATTAGAATACCCAGTAACCAATCAAATCAATGGATTGTTTACAGCAGCAGAGTGTTTGAGCAAATAAGGCAGTAAGATGTCCATGCCTTTTTGTTTGTGGTACAAAGCATGTGGGTGACAGAAGATTGATTGACAACCAGCAGAAACATTGTCATTTGAGCATTGAAAATTTGAGAATTTCGTCCTCAGTCAGATTTGAGTGAACAGATACGTTTAAAAGTAGTAAAGGCTCTGTGCAGTCAAACTGTAATTTACCAACAAGTATAAATTGCGTTTTGCACCTCTCCCAATATTTGCCATACCCTGAAGAAGGTAGAGTATAGTGTGTGTGGGGTGGGGGAGCATATAGGGTATGTGCTTATGTTGATGTCTGAGTGTGAAGACTGCAATATGGGAAATCGCAAACAGCCAGGAATGCACTAATCTATGCCTGAGACTGCCCAGCAGTTTGATCTTTCTATTTGCTTACAACTTTGAATGCATGCATACATTATTTCATTTGCTTACTTCAGAATATAGACTCAAAAGGACCATGTGGTTTATTCAACACAATATTGATATAATGTCAATGTAATGTGTCTGCAATGTGTTCTGGATTGTGCTCTTTTTCTTCTCACCACTGTGCAACAGAGAGGAAGCATTGCTTGACCTGAGCTCTAATCAGATTGGCAATAAACAGTGCCTGACTGGGACTAAAAATCAGCCCTGGCATTTAAAGTACACAGGCCCACCTCAGTTACAGCAGGAAAGAAACTGTGTGCCACTGCGCGGTGCTGCCCAAAAGGGTGTGACCACATTGTGTTGTGGGTGAGGCCAACATGGGGCATTGATACATACATTATAATAATACATTACATTTATCACGCCCTCCCAGCCACATCACGCCACCCCCCCAGGCACATAACACCCCCAGTCCACTGTACTTATCTATGCTTCTGGTGCTGCTGACATCCATCAGGGTGGGAACTTCCTGTAGAGTGAGCAGGGAAGTGCTTTGTCTCACAAGATTACCAAATCTTGTGATACTTGGAGCTCCTCGGCTTCCTTTGCAGTCTGTGTCCTGTCTGGGAACTGGGAACAGCTATCAGTTCCCTTCCCCTAACCAGAGGTGGATTAAGGCTCAGGGGGCCCAGGGTATTTAAGACAGCAGGGCCCCTATTATGTAACATTGTTATCATTTTAGACAAATACATAGGCAATGCTTTGTGCACTACTGTTAGAAGCACACAGCTCTGCCTTCACAAGCAGTACGTTGTGAAGCGGGACATACCTCCCAACTGTCCTTGCAGTTGGACCAAATCCTAAATGAGTCACCCAAATTCAAGACTGACCCACCAGATTCAGGACAGTTGGCAAACTGTCCTGCTCTCTCCTACCTGTCTTGGTCACTTTTACCACTTGTAGCAGCTGGTTTCTTTAGTTCAGTTTCTTTTTGTCTTGATACTGGAATATCGGATGCCCTATTTTGAAAAAAAAAATAAAAAATGGGTACATGAGATTTAGAAAAACTCCCAACTAGCCCCATTGTTAAATCAATAGCACTCACATTTTATAATTGGGTCTACTTATTAAATGTGAATATTATTATTGTGGGGAACTGGAGGGAGCCTATTTCCCTCAACTAGCCCCAACATTAAATTAACATTATACCCATTTATTCAAAACATATTTCCCTCCCTCCAAACAGTCCCACCAATAAATTTAATAGCATTAAAGTTTACTAAATATAGCCATTTTCCATAACCATCCCCAGCAATAAATAATTAATATTCACATTTAATAAATAGCCGCCCTCCCCAAAATTAGCCCCATATTCCTTCACCTCACCTTAAATAATTAGCCCCCACCTACACTCCACCATTAAATAGGCTACCTCACACACTATACTAAGATTCTCCCTTCCTTTATATAAAAATACTGCACATGCACACTATATTAAAATACTGCACATGCACACTATATTAAAATACTGCGCACGCACACTATATGAACATGGCCAAAAACGCAGGCACACTACTGTATGAACATGGCCAAACACGCGCTGCTATATGAACATGGCCAAACACGCGCACACCCACTACTATATGAACATGGCCAAACACACACTTACCTTGTTATCTCCCTACACACTGCTCGGCAGACAGTTTCAGTGATGTGCGGCTGATACAAGTAATCACATGGCACGCGCACCACATGATGGGTGGCGCGCAGTGTGTGTGTGTGTGTGTGTACAATTACAATAATTGTAAGTTTATTGCAAACATTTAATTATTTTTCATTCCCCCTTTGTCCATCAGAGGCTTTATGTTATGACAAAAATACTGTACTGGTTTTGTAGTTTTCTTGTTTAGTTTTCATGGTTTGCTCGCTAAAATGTAGTCTAATGTTCTTTCCATACTTGGTGGGTGTTTTATGCCAGAATTCTTATTTGACTTGTGCATATGCCTCCGGTTTTTGAATCTTTTGCTTGGATAATTTAGTGTGTGTGCGCATAACTGAGTGCGCCTCTTCTGCACTTATCAAGGAATGTCCTCACTCTGCTCAGCTCGTCTTTATCTACAACCATGCACTTTGAGGAATCTAGGTGCACTACATAATCCAAGAGAATTTGTAGAGGAGCTTGGATGTGGTTAACCCCTGAAAGGATAGATATATATATATATATATATATATATATATATATATATATATATATATATATATATATATATATATATATATATATATATATATATATATATATAGAGATAGAGATAGAGATAGAGATATTTTTGGGGTTTTTGTTTTAGATCGAATTTTTGTACCTCCATGCATCGATACCTTGTACTTTTTTGACAGATGTTTTCAAGTTACTAAACTATGTGTCAAGGATAGCATGGATTTTATATCTGCATATGGCTTATAGGTTTAAAACAGGGTCACAGATGTAGAAAACTTGGTGTAAACAAACCTCTAACCACCAGATAGCACCCAATGGGTTAGTATATGTGGTGTCTTTATTACATCTAGTAAAACCAGCAGGTGATCAATGATTAATTCCCTAATGAGACCTTTTGTAAAGATGTATAAATATATATAGAATGAATGTGGAACAGGTTCTGATAGAGGTCTAAATATCTCAGCCAATGACCTAGTCTTCCTCTTGCTACTTGAATTTCAATGGAAGGGAATGTAGAAGATCAGGCAAAAACACTTTGTAAAAGTCATGATCATAGTGGAAAGTGCCTGCAATCAAAAAGATCCAGAAGGAATACTGCTATTGGTTTGCATGCAATTGTATGTGTTTTAGTTTTAGATTTTTTTTTAAATTATTATTATTTATTCAAAGATGCTGAGGGTGGGATCAGGATACATGGTGCCCTAATTTCAGCTCATTTACATGTTAGAGAGAGCTGAGTAATTGGTGTTTAACCAGAACAAAAGAGGATCTGTTTGCAGAAAGAAAAGGAATTCTTGAAGTAGACCCTGATGCATATACAGGCTTTGTCTTTCCTCTCATTAGGAATTGAATAGGATGGCCTGGTAATTAGAATGTGGAAGGCACTGCTTTGGTTTTGATGCTTTCTGAACTAATTGGTTTGAAAATTGTATTTGATGTGGATCTTAGGGTTGTTGGCAAAACGCCTCTTTGGGACATGGACATCCTGTGCACATATTACAAGAGTGTCCCTTGTCATAGACTGTTTACCTTGTCTATTGATTATAGAGGATGGGACTGCTTGGAATGGTTGCTTATTTCTCCACAAACATGCAGGTTCATGCCCTTTGCTGTTGGAATGAGAATGTATCCACAGTAGTATGTTAGTGTCACAGTCCTATAGGAGAAATCAAATTACAAGGAGCCAATGAGCAGAAATGTAAGTACCCCTGTATGGGTACAATGTAGTGCTCTCAGAATTGTATAGTCATTTTTTATGTCTAGAAGTACATTTTATTTGGGACTAAGAGAACAGAAACAAGTAATGGTAAGTAACTGCTCTTTTATTGTAAATAGCAGGTTCCTGCTTTCTATTCTGAATTCCCACAGTGGTGCATTAGCTCACTCCAGCGATTTTTATCCCCCTTTTGTTTCTGGCTATTTTACTTGTAGGATTATGTTAACACTTTTTATTAAAGTATCTCAATGAAATATTAAAGTATTACAATATAATGCAGTTTTTATTTTACAATGATTGAGTGAAATTTTAAGATTTCCCTGAAGGATTCAGAAGTAGGAAGGGAATAAAATAAGCTTTTTTTTTAAAATGATTTTCAGCCTTTCTGTTTGGTAGAACGCCATATTTGCAGGCATATTGGAATAAGACCTAGCGACTGCACCTTCTGCTGTCTATATTGTATATAGCTGCATTCCTTGTAGGCAGCAGACTCCCTCAGGACTATCTACGATTGGCTGTTACTTACATCATTAAAGGTGCTAGACTAAAATTGTCTACTGAGATAGCTTGCTATTATCATGTTTTCTCCTGACGTGCAAATATTTAACTCTTAATATGCCATTGAAGAGAACAATTGTCTATTTTTGTGTTGTTTTATTGTACGTGAGACTATATTTTCTATCTTTGTTTTCCTTAACCAATTCAAATAAAATGTTTTCATAGTTCCTTGTTAAAATAACATTGTTAATCTTAATTTATACAATTCTAATAAATATTGATCGTTTGCCTTTCCCATCATTTGGCTATTGATGGCAAAAGCATAGTCTTAGACACTCAAATGCCGTAGTCCTCCACACGTAAGGTCAGGTAAGGGAGTTGAATGTTGCTCTAGCTTCAGGAAAGGAAGCTGTTAATCTGGCTGGTTTATGGACCATACAAGCACAGATGGTTGGGGAGGAATGACTAGTGGTCTGAAGAGCCTATGAGCTCATTGATTTTGTGACTGGCCCAGCACACCACAGTTAACACTCATCTACTATCAGTGGGTGGTATAGGCAGGGGGGAAGTAAAAGGAAACAAGGGAGCGAAAATTGCTTTAATGCAACAACTTTTAACTGCTAGCTGAGATGTTTCAGAGATGAGGGATGGCGGACGTTATGACGTGGGCAGTGTCCAGTAGGGGGGGAACTACAGGGGAGCTCAGGAAAGAAAACAGTAGGATAGTTGGTAAAAAGGGCAACAGCCAACGGGGGAGAAAACTAAAGGTTAAATACTTTTCAGAATATTTTAACATTTTGTTACCATGTTAAATTCTTAATATGAATTGACTTGTTATCAAACTGTGCCAAATCTCAGGAGTTTTACGTTTGAAGTGTTTACTAATTCTTTGCCTATGGCTATAATCATTGGAATTCAAAGCCAATCCTATGTTAAACAGCCTTAATGAAGCCAAGGGGTCTTCACATTGATCTCAACATTCTTTTGGCCAAGGATTATTGTCTATTTCATGATCTATTCAGTGTGAATTCACTTGCACATATCTCTTCAACCAAGCCTTTTTTTTTTGTAACATTGTGCAGTTTTTATTTTAAAGTATATTTTTGTACAGTGGAAAGCTCTCAATTGCCATAGAAATGTAGATCCACAATTGGGACCATTGTCTGTTACAGTATACACACACTGTATAACTAGGAGCTCACAGGCCTGACTAGGTTCTCTCAAAGGCTTTTTTTGGCACCTGTCTTCCCTTAGAGCCTCCGTATGATTTGCACAGCATTGTGTTTTTTATGTAAACATTTATGGCTGGCTCCCACAAACATGTAATTTATAGTATAGCTGTAGTGCTTGCTATGATGATGACCTTGGGCAGTAGACACAGTCCTAACCTACTTAGTGGTTATGGTACTTGGTGTAAGAGGAATATAAAACTGCCTGCCTTCCTGTTTGTTCTGAGTACTCGGCAAGTTAAAATAAGTAGAACAGGATTTTAGTTTGTCTTCATCTCCTCTTTAATTAGTTTAAAAAGCAGAGAGCTGTACTTAGCTTTCCATAGTTTCCGAAATGCATTTGTTTTATTTTCTTGTCACTAGATTAAATCCTTATGAACAGGAAAAAATGATCAAAGTGTGGTATTGGGGCCCAGCCACTTAGCTTTTGTCACGTGTTTTCTAAAGCACATTTAGTAGTTTTTCTAACTCGTGCCATATGCAGCCAGGTGTTTGGATGATGTGTTGTGCAGGAGGGCAGATGGACTCTACAAATCAAACTCTCAAGCTGAAACTGGAGAAGATTGGAACCAACTAGCTGATGCAAAGTTCATGATATACAATATGCATTAAAAATGTTTCATGCTACCGCGCATTTACATATTCGGTTCCTCACAAAGCTTTTTCCATGATGAGAGAAATCCCTGTGTCTTAGTGGTGCTGCCTTGGAAAATTCATGTTCTTGACCACTGGTGAAGAGAAAACAAAGAGGCTGTTTCTTCTTGCGACACACGGAATTTTAATTGATTATTACAGTTAAAATATAAGTAATTTGGAGATAACTTTTTTGTTTTATTTTGTTTGTAAGGTTTCAAGAACCAGAAATAAATAAATCATACTGTAGTTAATGTATACATTTTTACAAAGCTTTCATCAAAGCTATTCTCCTATACAAGTTTATTAATATTATTATTTTATGGATCCTATGAGGTTTCCATCCTACAATGTAATAGTAATAAATTACATAATGTAAGTTTCTGTTCATATCTTTAATGCTTCAGTCCAGATTCTGGACATAAATTGAATGGGTGATGTATATGAGAACTACTGCAGAGATGACTGTAGAAAAGGTACTACAACCCAAAAGGGTCTGATCTGATTCATTTTTCAAATACAGTTTAGAAAACTTAGGACAAACATCTTTTTGGTTATTATGGGCTACAACACCTTTTTATTTTGCACATTATAGCTATGCACCAGATTCATGCATTTCCCCCTGTGTGTTGCCAGAACGGTTATTTTGCCCATCAGACAGGTTGCCATACACGTTGTGTTTCCAGAATTCTTTTGCACAAACCTGTGGAATTCTGCGAAGACAACTTTTTTCTACCTGTGAAGAGAGCCTATATTCTCTGCTACTGAAGTTAGTTTTTGTGTTGTAATGCATGCCGTTCCTGGATACCAGATTGTAAATGTAAACTTTGTGGTCAGGAAATGGCCTTTAGGAAACAACTTGCATTCAACAGTAAAACCTTATTATAGACCGATTGGACTTCATCCTTTACATATGAACATTGTGAGGGGCATTTATAAGAGCATTTGCAAAAGAAATTGTTATTTGTCAGTGTTCTCCGTGCAGCTTGGTGTGCAAATAGGGGAATACTTAGCCAGAAAGGGATTTCTCTGCTGGACTGCATGACATTTCTGAAAGGTAAGTAGCAGGGTGCTATTTGGGCGACCTTTAGAAGAACACTGTGCAGCTATTATAAATGTCGGTCATGTTGACCATTTTATTTTGTGTTTTGAGTGGGACAATTTTATGACACTGGTAACATAAGTGGTTCTTAAACTTACTTTATTGCAAGTACAAACTTTGCTATTCTATATTGTCTGAGAGGATTTTTGTATATCAGATGTGTATATCTTAACATTCTTTATTGGAATACTTTTTGTTATAGTTGAGCTATTATATCATGTAATACATAAACTTTGAACCATTGTAAATTGGTCATCTTCTGTGTGATACGTTTCATTAGTGGTGCAAGTTTTAGTTGCATATTATATCCTGCATGTGCAGTCTTGGATGTATACATGCTAAGAATGTATAACAGCAGAAACATTTTGTGGCTGAGTAGTCACTGATTTACTCCCCCTCGTTCCCCTTATCAGTGTCCTACTCAACAGCAGGTTGTTTATGCTGTACAAGATTAAATAGGCATCAATTTTCTGGTTTGTTTGCTTGAATCGGGCTCCTCTTGTGTTGACAACTTAAGTTTTGTGTATGTTGAACGTTTACACCTTGAATCCTATTACTCACAAGGGAGGCTTTTAGGAAGTTTTGTTTTATAATGCTTCCAGGAGAGCTGCACAAGTTGCGCCTGTGCAATTCTGACTTGTTGGATGTACAGGACATTCTAAAGACTGTTATGAATTAACAAGTAAAGATTCATTGTTGCTGATCTTTTGGCCTCAAGGCTATCTGCCACTGACGTAGCAGACTCAAATTAAAATATCTAATTGTCAGATTGTTGTGAACAAATCTAATTTAATATGGATGTGGTCCTTTTTTGTGCCACATAATATCACTAAAGTTTATTACACTATTCATCAGGATTGGCTATGGCTCCCAGCAGGGTCAGACTAGCTCAAAGTTATACTGGGGAAATCCCTGATGGGCCCCACCACCTTGCTTCTCAGCCCCTTACCAAGGGGTGTCCCTGGCTTCCACCCACCCAGGCTCCTGCTCCTGCCACCTATGCCTGGTACACTGTAGCTGGGGCTGTACATGCACTAGTGGGCTGAGTTTCTTCACTCGCAGCTCAGCGTGCACACTTCTCTAATGCGAAGCCTCACTGAGACTGAGTATATGTGTTCTCAATTTGAGAGTGTGTTTAAATTGTGGTCTTAGGGGTAATTATTGAACCTGACCATATACTGCTGCTTCTCAGTGTCTGCCTGTCTGTCATTTAATTACATTTCTCAGGCTATCTATGATTATCCTAAAAGTTCCGTTGCTGTTCTGCAGATTGAGTTTCTTGGCCACCTGCTATGTTTCATCTATGGTTCTATATTTTTTAAAAATGAGACGTTTGCTGTGCCTCAAAACACAATATGTATATTGTGCAATAGAAAGTTAACATGAAGCATACTATGGAAAATAATACCTAGAATGCTCTGCTTAGTAAACACTTAGTGTATGTGTTATGGCAGAGAATAGTAAACCCTGTGCATGTGCGATCCATCTAACTTGTCAGTGTTTGGGTAGTAGGAACATAAACCCCTTACATAATGGAGAAATAGTAAGACAAATGTAATTCTATATATCAGTGATGGGCTTTGTTCCATGGTTGTTTTTATTTTTACTATTTCTTCTTGGCAGTTCATCACCAACATGAATAAATTGCAAGTACCATAACAGTAGACATGTTAATACATTTTCGGTTAGCTTCCATACATTTTTTTTCCCCACCTACGCGTTGTCAGGTCTAAAGCATGTGTATTTCCTCACAGGATTAGGAAACAAAGGTTGCTCCTGCTCACAAGCGACGTGAGCCAGCAAAGTGGTTATGATGGGTTATTCATGACTAATACATCTATATTAACCTGCACAATCTGTACACATGCCCAAAAAGTTTAACATCCTCAGCTGTCCAGTCACAGACTTTAAATTGCTACCCCCTCCATATCTTCCCAGGTAAGACCTGATCTCGCCGCCTTCAAGGACTGTTAGATCTATACATTCACTGATACTCAACTGATTAAGTATTTCATTAGATCTTAGTTTGAGGCCAATTTAAGTTTTCACTGTATCCGTTTAACATTTACCAACTTGCCAGTTGCACTTTGAAGACATGGCTTGTCTTTTATTATGCTTTTATTTGTGCTGATAGGCCAGCATCAAAAGGAAAAGAGGGACCCCATCCATCTCCACTTGAAACCCAAAGCCTCTAGCTAGGAAAGGTCAACCACATTACAAGAGAAAAAACATAAGATTTTAGTCCTAGCCTTTTGCTCTGCCTCAAATTAACTTTTTTTTTTATATATATATAAATATGGAACATAAGGTCAAAATGACTAGTCCCATATTGCAAGAGTGAACTTTGAAATATGATTTAACCTTTCTGAAGTTGCAGGAAATTTGTTAATACCACTGCTGTCTTTGAGTGAGTAGTAGTAGTATGAATTTAATTTCAAACACCTGCAAGAAGTCGTTATAAAATTATTGCTAATGGTCCTGTGTTCTTTAGAAGGGTTTATTGTGGTTTTACTTAAAAGATAACTTCTGTTATACAAAAACATAATGTTTGAGAAATGCTGCTGATACCACAGCAGAATATATGACTTTCCTTTTGTTTCACAATGAAACATTATGGAACAGCCACAATTTTTATTTTGGCCAGTGACAATACACACTATTCATTGAACAATTTTCTCTGCCATATTTGCGAATGTTCTGAAGGTTTTGTAAAGCCCACATGGTTTGTTGGAAAACTAAAATGATTGGCTGTGTTTCAGCTTCATAGAACTGAGCGGTTTGCAGTCTCCTAGGTAACGGAAATTCGGTATTGAAAGTGTTCGTTTCAAACCGCTTCAACAGTGGTTTAATCAATGACGTCAGGCTGTGGATTGTGTTTTTCTCATTTATAATGTAAGGTTAATAAATACTCCCCCCTGTGATGCCATCTGACTGGTATTTTGCAATAATATGACAGTATTATTAATAGGGTTGTCGTCTTTCCCTGCCCCTCTCACATCTTCTACCGTTAAAAGGTGGCAACATTAGTTAATCACACTTTTTTATTTTTTGCAAATAACTAATGGAATCTTTGGTTCAGATTGAACACTACATTTTACTTCAGTGCATAATATTCTTTTGTGCATTACATGGCTTATTATATGAAAATGCTTGTACTTTAAATATGTTTTTTTTATTTTTTAAATAAGTGAAAGTCAAGTGATTTTATACACCAAACTGTTCCCATTCTGCAGGAGATTAAATAAGGAACATTTTGATGGGTCCCCCTTCTGCCAGTGTGCAGTTTTACATACAGTGACGACATAAAAAGTATTGTATATCTTCACAACGCTGGATACCCATTCTGTTTCTGTCGTTATTGGGCTGATTTGGCCGAGACTACTAAGGGTATATACCTTTTTCCCGTTGTTTCATTATTAAGGATTATTAATAATGTTGTAATTCTCTTTCCTTCTCTTAAAGCTTGTATATATTTTTCTTAAAGAAAAGTGGTGAGTTTTTACCTGGAGAGGTTTAGTCCGCTATTCTTAGAAGTTCTTTATGCGATTTCTTACCTTGTACATGCGAAGCCATAAAATTGACACAAACACAAAAGTTTGTGTCTTTTTGCAGACAAAGCTCACGGTCTAATGAGACTAGATCAGATTTATTTTGCAGCGGCTAAAGACACAGCCAGGCCAATTAAAGCCATGTCATCTAGGAGATCATCTATTACCGGATTTGAAATGGCTGAAACACTGTTGCATCCTAGTGTTTAAAAATCATTGTTTTCATGTACCATCTTTTGCATTCAACATACGTGAGTTCAGTGGTATTACTGTTTTCCATGTCTAAATATATCCAACCAATCAATCAAGTCTGGCAGCCGTCGCTGTTATGGCTGTCAGATTGAGTTAGATCTAGATGTGCTAAAACCTGGTGCCTAGTTTCTGAAGCTTAGAAATGTGGTATGCAAATTAAGTTTGCAAATGCAAAGTGCCAGCTGGTCTGACCCTAGAACAGATAGTATACTTCAGCTCATCAGTTCTAATGGGTGGGGAAATATTTAAAGCGGTATATCAGTCCTTAGAGCGGATATATAACATAAAATGATTTTATGGGGGCATATTCAATGACAAGTGAAATACTCAAATGAAAACTATTATGCAGATGTGTTCATTATGATTTTCTTGTGTTTTACTAGTTTGATGAAACTTAAGATATACATTGTAAAGTAACATCATCCAATTAGAATTTATTTAGAATGTTACTCAATATTAACTGAAAAATGGGTAAGATATCTGTGATTTGAAGTGTAAATTTATGTTCTCTTCTGTCCCTCATTTCAATGTAGATGTATAGAGATGTTAGTAATAGTCACTACTATCTACCGTATAGGGGCCCTCATGTCTACCTCAGGTTTTCAGTGTCTCCTGGGTGGTCAGCTGTAAGCAGAGTTAGATACATGTTTTACAGTTTCTAGATTTTCAATGCCCTCTCCCTGGTGAAGGAAAATATCGAGAACCTGGAGACTTTCGCTCACAGTGGACCAAGTGTTGTCCAACGATAGGATTTGAATTATGCACCAGCTCAGAGCTGGCGGAGATTATATTACGTCCTAGACTTTTGATAGGACCATTTTGCACTATACAGTTACACTTTGACAAAGAAGCATGCTTTTATTTGAAGCTGTTTAATTACAATAAGCAAAATGCACACATTTGCCACATGTAATAAAGGCTGCCCGACGTCTCCTTGTGTCCGTGATTAAGCCATATATGGGGCTACATCAACCACTATTTTAGGAGAAAGGGAAGAATTTAATTTACTGAAAGTAGCAATTCTAAAGCGGGAAAAAGGTTGGCCTTTGATAGGACATTTACACTTTTGCGCAGTGCACTTCTTACTAACTTTTAGTTTACGGATGTGTCTCATGAGAGCAGCGGTGTATCTTCAACAGTGCTACGCAGACCATCTAGGCGCTCTGCGGCAAATCAAAGGCATTTCTTCATAAATTAGGCCTCGTTGTTCATGCCACAGGTGGTGGTAATGATTTTTATTTATGAGGCGCAACAAAGGGTCTGCAGCGCCGTACACATTGAGCTTGGGATAACAGTACAGGGTAACAATATATAGCATACAATAAATGGCATACAAGGAAGTACAAAAAGTGCAGTAAAAGCAAAGAGTAATAAATATAGACAAAGAGCAATATGTATAAACAAGTACCAATTTAATAGAAGTGCATAGGGCAAAGAGGTAAAGGTGAATTCCATTGTACAGATAGGAAGATAAGGAAAGAGGGTGAGGGAGTAAATGAAGGGATGCGCCTGTGCCTAGTAGAGTGGGCAACACTTACAGGATCAGGGCAGAGATGGAGAAGAGGTGGAGGCAGGAGTCAAGTGACGAAATGGAGAGAAGAGGTGAAGGGTTAAGGGCAATGGAAAACAAGAGGAGGACGACACAAGGAAAGAGGGCCCTGCTCAAATGAGCTTACAATCTAGAGGTGAGGGGGAGATTGACAGGAGAGACAGAGTGGCAAGAGGGAGTGAGGGATGAGAACAATGATGGGAGAGGAGCAGGCAGGAAGAAAGGAGCGAGGTATAGAAAGTTTAGTTAGAATGAGAGCAAAGAGGAGGGCAGGGTTAGGCAGAGAGGAAGGATAGGCTAACCCAGTGATGGGCAAACTATGGCCCACGGGCCAGATCTGGCCCACTTAGAGGTTCTATCCGGCCCGCCAATATTTAAAAAAAATGCATTAAAATATGCATAAAATTATTAGGGCCGACCCTGTGTGTCAGAACCTACATTTTTATGCCTTCCCAGCTATTTCCTCCATTACACTTCATCCTCCTTCCTAAAAGGACACTTCGTATGTTAATCACTGAAACACCTGCCCGCCCCCTAATGGCTGAAAGTCATGTGAGAAGAGATGGGCTGGGCCATATAATAAGGCGGATTTCAATTGGCTGCTGTGTTGTCAGTTAGTGGCTCACCAGAAAGACGGATCTGCAACAACCTGCTGAGATAAGTGCTGTGTCTGTACCATCGCTGCACTTATAGAGGTAACACTGCTATATAACACCCTCCTGTCCCATTCAAAAAATTAGTATTATATATTTCAATATTTGAGTTTTTTAATAGATTATATTGGCCCACCTAAAGTTTTTTTTTCTTTTTTATTTGACCCGCTCCTGAAAAAGTTTGCCCATCACTGGGCTAACCTGAACAATTGGGTTTTAAGAGAGCGTTTGAAGTCTGAAAGGCTAGGTGACAGACGGAAGGGTCTGATCCGGGCTATGTTGCGGAGATGGAAGCAGCAGGATTGGGCAAGGGATTGAATGTGAGGGGTAAAGGAGAGCGAGAAATCAAGGGAGAACCCCATGTATCGAACTTGGGGTGAAGCGGAGATGATGGTAGAACCAAAAGTGATGGAGAGGGTGTGAGGGGTATACTTTAAAAAGTTTAAAAGGACGTCAACGTTAAGAACAACTGTTATGTTGACTTTATGTAATATTGGATCATAAAATGGTAACATAGTGCTACCCAAGTATTTATATACAGAAGGCCACTGCTATAATTGTGTTGGGGTAATGGATACCATTATAAAAATGAGAGCAAAAAAATCACACTCTATAGTTTATAAAGCTTTCAAGGAACCTGGTGGCAACAAAAAAAGCTTAGCAGGGCCATAACCACTCAGGTAGGTTATTGATGGGTTTTTAGGATATAATCCATTCTTCACTTACTTCTCATTGCACTTTTCCAGTATTGTCCAGAGTGTTTTGATGTGCAGCATACAATATTAAATAAAAAATTAAGCTAGATATTGCTCCACTGGTGATCCGGATCTATATCAAAGTGACAAGACCATATTTTTACGTTTAAATTTATACTCTTTATACATCATAAAGCAAGTCTGTTATATTCTCTTTATTATGAGAAAGGTTATCTTACTTAGTACATTTTTAATGCTGTGATGGGATTTATGTCTGTATGTTTTCAGTTGTAGTAGATTTGGACTTTAATATGATGTGTCCGGAAGAGATTGCTTAATGCAAGCTTCAGCTAGCCCTACATTCCTTCAGTCCTCTCCGTCCTATTATGTTTTCGTTCAGCATATCAAAAGTAATTTCTGCAGCAGTTTGTTATTTTATGAAAGTTGTGACCGGCATTTTTAAGAATCTTGCTCCGCAGCCGGCACTTGGCAGAAATCATTCCCACATTAGCCTCCAGAGTGCATAAATAAGTCTTTAACTCTCAACATGTGGTCTGTGATTTAAAAATGAGTGAAAGATTTTTAAATTACAACATAAGTTATACTTTAAAACTTACATATGGCTTTATCAGACAAATCTTTTTCACATCATGATTTTCACACTCTTGGGTCCAAACTTCAGTCCATTTTTTTGCTCCTACAAGACACTCATCCTAAAATACGAGTCTGTAGATACATACACATATAGATAGATACATACACATGTAGATAGATGGATACATACACATGTAGATAGATGGCTACATACACATATAGATAGATACATACACATGTAGGTAGATAGATACATACACATGTAGGTAGATAGATACATACACATGTAGATAGATGGCTACATACACATGTAGGTAGATGGCTACATACACATGTAGGTAGATGGCTACATACACATGTAGGTAGATGGCTACATACACATGTAGGTAGATGGCTACATACACATGTAGGTAGATAGATACATACACATGTAGGTAGATAGATACATACACATGTAGGTAGATAGATACATACACATGTAGGTAGATAGATACATACACATGTAGGTAGATAGATACATACACATGTAGGTAGATAGATACATACACATGTAGGTAGATAGATACATACACATGTAGGTAGATAGATACATACACATGTAGGTAGATAGATACATACACATGTAGGTAGATAGATACATACACATGTAGGTAGATAGATACATACACATGTAGGTAGATAGATACATACACATGTAGGTAGATAGATACATACACATGTAGGTAGATAGATACATACACATGTAGGTAGATAGATACATACACATGTAGGTAGATAGATACATACACATGTAGGTAGATAGATACATACACATGTAGGTAGATGGCTACATACACATGTAGATAGATGGCTACATACACATGTAGGTAGATGGATACATACACATGTAGGTAGATGGATACATACACATGTAGGTAGATGGATACATACACATGTAGGTAGATGGATAGATACATACACATGTAGGTAGATCCGTGTGTTTTGCAGAGGACATATTTACAAGGGTGTGAGCTCTCAAAAAATCGTGTATATTATTTTCGAGGCAGATAAATGGGCTTGGCAAACAGAGGAGGGGGTGGAACAGACTGTGTGGTTCATGAAAGATTAAGAGCTTTGATAGCCTTGAGCCAGTCTGGCAATGGACATGTTAAACACATGGCCACTAGCAGAGAAGTAGTGTAATAGCTGTGCGTCAGCCACCAGAAACAGGATATTGGTGTTCTGAATGCCTCAGGGGCACAACGGCCTGTTCTTATTCAGTCATGCAATGCCTGTGCAATACCATTGACATACAAGCACAAAGGGGTGTTTTAGAATTTATTTTGTAATACATATTTATCAAACAGTCACCTTAACTTGAAAAATGACAATTACTATTCCTCAAAGATGAGAGAAACTGTCACTTAATCTGTCATCTCTACAGAAGTGAATTGCGGTTTCTTTTGAACAATACGGCCTTGTACATGAGGGCATATTTTTAAAGAGATTAACACACGTTCTCCAAGCCTTAAATGCGCTTTCCAACTAATGCTCTGTCTGCGCTTTAACACTCAGATAAAGTATGATTATGCTACTAAATTCATGTAATTATTCGGTAGGTGTAAGGCCTTGCTTGGCTGAGGTAAAATGGAATATAGTACTAGAATCCCATAGAATGCCATCTCCATTAGCTGTATAATCCTCCTTGCTAGACTTTACCATTAAAAACTTTGATCTGGGATTGACATTGTTTAAGCAGCAAAAGTAGCTCTAAAAAGATGTTGTCAAAATAATGTATAAAGTGATCACAAAAGTTTGATACTGTTTAATTTTAATATGGTCTCCTCCAAGGTGTAGTTACAGTAGTCATATTTCTTCATTTTGTCTGCTGAAACATTCACCCTTTTCCTATTTGTATAGACTGTAAATGAATGTTTTGTAAGTAACTGAAAAATATTGTGAATTTCTAGATAAAATGACTAGCATAACATCCGCTAGTGTCTGACGTACATTGCAATGGACCTGTAAATGTGAGGTAACATTTATAAGTGTTTGCTTCATAATCCATAACTGTTTTATATGTGACAACCATAGTAGAATAAAAGGTAAGTTTTCCTCATGTAATATTCACCTAGTCGTGATAAAACGTTAAAAATTTGCAAATTGACATTATGGTGTACATTTACAGCAATTCAGATATTGAGATATTTTGTTTAGAAGGGGTTAATTAGTGTGGCATGTGGAGGATGATGCCATGGTTAAATACTATTTTTCCCAAACTAAAGCATTTCGTTAAATGCATGTTCAATATATACTGTGCAATTATGTACTGCTGAATAGAGCAGTGACTTCATTCTGTGTCTGACTGCCCAGGAGGTCTAGCAGTAGGAAGCTGTCACAGCCCCCACCTCACAGACATTTTCATTCTGCATCTGCCTATGTTGCTGGGAATAATCCATGTTTCCATTCTCTAGAATGTCTAGTAGTTGTGCTGTTTGTTAAAGCTGATCTTTGACGGTCAAGTGGTTTGGTAGTTTTGAATATGACATTAAAAGCAACGAGCTGTGCTGAAAATCATCAGATAGCCTTTAAACAACCCGCGTCTATTGAGTGTCTATACCAAATTATATTCACGCATTATTCCAGCTTCAGGAACTTTGTATGCCTATATCAGCCTTGCTTTCTGTCAAAGGAGGACTCGTTCCTATTTTCATCACTCAGAAATACAGTTCATTGTCATTACTTGGCACTGATGACTATGCAACTGCTTGTTTCTTCTGGGTACATAGCTATAAAGTGAAAAGTACTTAATGAGAAGGGAAGTAATGACAAGATATACTATACAAGAGTTCTGTGTATATCTCTGCCATTTGTTGTTGCCAAACAAGTGAAACATGGATGCTGCCTTTTTGGAGATAGTACTTATATTATGACTAATGATAACTTCCAAATCGGGCTTCACTTCAGAATGGGCAGACTGCAATAAATCAGTTATCCAAAGGCAGCGCTAATAGCAATTACCTTACAAAGCAGCCTTTCACAGCTGGGAATAATCAATTTTCAAAGAATTTATTGCTTTGAATGAGTACCGTGTTTTAATTAAGGTAATATAGGTCGTCATGCATAAATATATAAATATGGCATTTGAGGATTAATGGGGAATGAATGATGGCATGGAGTCGGATTAGGAATCCAGTGTGGGCTGCTTTCTATACACATTACAGCCAGGAAAGCCTCCGGTCTCCGTTCAGAAGCAATACGTATTTTCTGGTGTTTATTACTCAGGAATCCTTCACTTAGCCTTAAACTTGTCCTGCAAATCATGTTGGTATGTCAATATTATTAAAGCTGGAGACTGGAGGTGAGCACAAGGGTCAAGCACCAGTACTACCTGACTGTCTGGATGTAGTCGGCTCACAGAAATCAGTCTTTTATCTATGTATTGTACGTTTACACATCTATCAAACTAGGTTTCAGTCATGTTTAATTGTGCTGCAATTTACAATTTATTTTATTGTCACTTTTGTAAGTTTTACATGTACATAATATAATGTCAACAGACTGCATTTATTTGCAAAGCACGTATACCTGATCTGAAAAGGATATGTTTTAATGAGAGAAAATAATACAAACTGAAAAAGCATGACCTTTCAATAAAATAATATATATGCTATAGCTCCTGTTGCTGAAGTTCCTCAACTTTCTGTTATTTCTGAGGATTCCTCACAGCCCTGAAAAAGAAAATGGCTGTCTGCATTGTGTGTAGGAGACTGGTCCATTTCAATCAGAGCAAATTTCAGCCAATCCAAATGTTTTTTTTGTTTGGGCTGCCGACCAGGGGTGGATACCCCTAGCTCATACTATATAAAAGTGCATGGCGGGCAAGAGGCAGGCAGAGGGCCCTATCCAGCCGCTCTGATTGTGTTTCAATCATCCTCCTCAGCCTGCTTCTCGGCCACCAGGCGTAAACGATCTGCCCCTGGTGTTATCCCCTCTATGCAGATATGTTTATTTTTTTCCCCTTATTTATGTTTTGGATTAAGTTAATATGGGATGAATATCGGTCTTGCTTTATTTCAGAGTTGTATCTTGCTTTGTGGCAAACACAAACAAACATTCATATTCCAATTACCCAGAGCACAATACACCTACATGCTGCAGTTGTCAAATGTTCTGCATGATTTCGGCTGTTCAGAAGTAGTTTTTCTATAGTGGATGCCGATAGTATTTGTCTTCTATACTTGACCATTCCTTACATTTTACAGCACTTATTTTTCCAAATGGTCTTGTGTATAGTTGTTAGCATGTGATATTTACTTTGTACGTCGTCTTGGATTTTGTACTTGGGTCCGTTGTGGTTTTTACATTAGATATCCTAAAAATGTTGGGAGTGTAAGTGCTACTTGCACGGTTTTCTTGAATAATTTTTTATTTTTTTATAGATTAAACTCAACTGTTGTGTATGTTTGGATTGTAATTTCAGTAGTTTAGAAATGAAAACTGTCGTAAATCGAAAAAAAGGCTCAAAGTAAAACTACACTAACATGGAAAATGAGAAATCAGTAGTGTACTTTGCATGCATGCCTTTATATTGGGTTTGCCATGATACATCCTGAGACAAATGCACAGTTCTGCTCCCTTGTGGCTACCAAATGCAGATTACTTTGTGGTAATGTATCCTGTATTGATGATAACAAGGATATTAGAAGTTGCTATGGAGTTCAGTGACCATAAAAATATCCTTATAATCTAAACAGAACAGGATACATTACCCATTGTAACACATTTTACTTGTAAAATGCTAGAATTTATAAGGCAGGAAGATAATATTGGTTATTGTGTTTATGATGACATAGGCCATGCTGTTGTGAGATGGTTTACAATGATATAGGTTTTGGAGAACAGAGTGCACTCTGGGTAGAAGAACTGTAGAAGTAAGGAAAGAGTTTGGAAGACTTACATTTACAATTAGCAGCAAACACATTCTGCTGATTCCCTGACTCTGAATAAGTATAGAGTAACAATGGGTAATTGTTTTGCAGGTAGTACAATGCAGAATAAGTGTAAAAATATTTAACTATAATATGTCCATTTCTATGCAAAAATCACTTTAGTTTTTGGTCTATGATGCCAGAATTAGATTATAAAGTTATTGTGCATGTTAACCCTTTTGCTATACAGTTGCTGTGATCAGCAACTATTTATATTGCACCACTAATTCTGCAGTGCTGTACAGAGAACTCGCATCAGTCGCAGTGTAAATTCCCTAACATACACACCCAGAGACCAAGAGAAACACATATACAGATAAGGCCATAGTTGGGAGGCAAACTCATGACCCCAGTGCTGTGAGGTAGAAGTGCTAACCACAAAGCCACTGTGCTGCCCACATGAAAGTGTTTTCCTACTGATCGTTTTTATGTACTGTGTAGACTGTATGGAACAGCTTTATATTTCATATATTTTTCACATTGTTTTTTTATCATGAAATCAAAATGGGTTTATTCAGGAATTCTTAATATTGAATACTACTATTATTAGACCACTATTATTGGCTAATCATAGTTTGTTTTATTTATTTGACATTACAGACTATTCATCATCATCATCATCATCATCATCATTTATTTATATAGCGCCACTAATTCCGCAGTGCTGTACAGAGAACTCATTCACATCAGTCCCTGCCCCATTGGAGCTTACAGTCTAAATTCCCTACTATAGACACACACTCACACACAGAGACAGACAGACAGAGAGGGAGAGACTAGGGTCAATTTTTTTTTTTTTTTTGATTGCAGCCAATTACCCTACCAGTATGTTTTTGGAGTGTGGGAGGAAACCGGAGCACCCGGAGGAAACCCACGCAAACACAGGGAGAACATACAAACTCCACACAGATAAGGCCATGGTCGGGAATCGAACTCATGACCCCAGTGCTGTGAGGCAGACGTGCTAACCACTAGGCCACTGTGCTGCCCTATAAATTATGTGTTGATCAGTGGGAAGAATATAATATCTGGAGAAAGTGTGAATTTAAATGACTTATGATATGAACTGTAAAAAAATTAAGCAGGTTTGTATGGAATAAAGAGGTTACATTCTGCCTCGCGAATCTCCATCCATTCCTCAGGATCCAAAGATTCAGCCATCTCCTCCTCCCAGTGGAGCTCATGAGCCTCCTTGTCAGGCAAATTGTGACTCATTAGTAGAGAATAGAAAGTCGATATTAAACTTTTAGAAGACGTTTTGTTTTTACAGAAGGTTTCTAGGGGGGAGAGATTGTTTGGAACACGAGGGTCTATAAAGGTGGAGAAAACGTGTCAAATTTGTAGATATTGATAAAACACGGAGGGCGGGAGATGGAAACGCTCACGGAGATCAGCAAAGGTCGGGAAAAAACCCATTGGGACAATATCGGACAGAAACAAAATATTCCGTTTTTTGTCCATTGGGAGAAAGATTTAGGATTGACCCCTGGAGGGAAATATGAGTTATGCCACAGAGGAAACATCTGCTTGGGATTAGACAAGAGTTTCAAAGTGCGGGTACGATATTTCCATATTTTGATAGAAAAACGAACTGTTGGGGGGAGGGCGTGCAGAGTGGGAAGGTCTTTAGGTCTGGCCAGAACAAAATACTGGGGGATAGCATCTGGAGGAGGTTCGCCTCTGTGTCGACCCAAAGCCTAGTTTGGGGGGGAGAATAAGAGAGAACGGCTTGGGTGAGGTGAGACGCCAGGTAGTATTTATGGAGGCAAGGTAGCCCCAACCCACCATTACGGGCGTGGCGAAAGAGAACTTTGAGGTGAACTCTAGGACGTCGGCCGGATCATATAAATTGTGAGATGCTTGCCTGAAGATCTTTAAGAAAAAGTGGTGGGACTCATACAGGGAGGGTCTGGAAGAGGTAAAGAATCCTTGGTAGAATATTCATCTTAACTGAGGCCAATCTACCAATCCAAGAAATATACTTTGGGGACCAGGATTTGAGATCATGTTTCAGGGTGGTTACTAATGGGGGAAAGTTGGCAGAAAACAGACGATCATATGTTTTGGGGAGATTGACACCTAAGTATTTAATATGATGTGGCTGCCAATGAAATTTGAAGGTGTCTTGCAAGTGAGTTTGGGTGTTCGAAGGGACAAGGCAAGAGCCTCAGTCTTATCGGAGTTGATTTTAAAATTTGAAAAAAGACCATACTCGTTAATTTCAGCAAAAACAGATGGGACAGACATGAGGGTTTGTAAGGGTGAGAAGGACGTCGTCTGCGTACAAGGCTAGTTTAGCCGATCTTAATCCTGTGGATATAACAGAGATATTGGGGTTGAGGTGAATTCTGGAGGCCTAAGGTTCCATCATTAGGGCAAAGAGGAGGGGAGAGAGGGGGCATCCCTGTCTGGTGCCATTCCGAATTGAGAACGCAGCTGAAGCACATTCATTAGCCAGAACCGTTGCTGAGGGGTTGAAATAGAGAGAGGCGATTCCATTGAGAAAGGGACCTTGTATGTTTGATGCTTTGAGGACTTCGCGCGTGAAGGGCCATGAAACCCTGTAAAAGGCTTTTTCAACGTCAAGCGCGAGCACCAGAGCCGGAGTTTTAAGCTTATTTGAAGCATGGATCAAGTTGATGATTTTCCTTGTATTATCGGCTGCCTGACGATTGGGAATGAACCCCGCCTGGTCGGGGTGGACCAAGGAGGGGATCACATCGGCCAAGCGATTTGCTAAAATCTTAGCGAAGAGTTTTAGGTCTGTGTTTAGTAATGATATTGGGCGATAACTTGCACAAAGACTAGGATCCTTTCCCTCCTTCGGGATCACCACTATGTTAGCTGTGGTGGTGGCGCTGTCAAACTTTCAACCCTTGAGGATAGAGTTGAAAAGATCTAGAAGCATTGGTGAGAGGACAGGGAGCAACTTTTTGTAATATATGGCCGTGAGACCGTCCGGGCCCAGGGCGGAGGTATTTCTTAGAGATTTAATCATACGTTTCAATTCGTCAGCGGATATATCCTGGCTAAGTGAGGAAGATTGCGACTCGCTAAGCGCGGGTAGACGACAAGTATTTAAGAATGTTTTGATTTGAAGTCTGAGGTCTCTGGCTAGTTTTTATGAAGGTGCTAGAGAGTCTGCTTGTAGATTTCATAATTCTGTATAGTTGTCATTGCCTTCGTTTCCTTCAAGATTTCTCATTAATCATCTTGTGGTGTTATAATGCTTAAAGTAACTTGGGGCACATAATTTGCGGTGAGGTATTACAACATTGGGCAGGGCCAGGTTCAGAAGAGAAAATATGATTTTATGCAACTGAGTTTGCGAATTACCTACACAGAATGATCTCACAAACCTTGGTTTCTTGCATACAGTTTCCAGTGCGCACACAAACAAATAAAAATCTGGAGATAACAATCAATTTAATTATATGATGAGTTGGTTATTCACAGATCTGTTGGGCTGCGAACAATAACAGTTAGTGCTGTAATATTAAGGTAATTTTTGTGCTATTGTACCAGCATCCGTTCTTGCATACTTCCCAAACACTCTTGAGTTGCCTTTACATACTTGTAAGTTTTTATCACTGCACCTATAGGAGTTTTTATGCCTAGTAATTGGGGTCAGTGTGTGTGGTTGTTGGAAAGAGTGCTGTGCCTCTGGCAGATCTATCTGTCTGAAGGTCACACTCTTCACTAGTCAGCCAGATGTAGTCATAGCATGACCATTCCCTTTTCTCAGCATTTTAGCTGCACTTTGCTCATCAGTAACTGATTGCCGCCTTCATCTGAAATACTTAAATGCAGTTAATCAAGGCTAAAAGGTTAAAATTGTTGTCCAGTTGAATTGAAACTGAACATTTTACCTCTCCACCTCCTGTTTTTTGGTCTATCTACATGTTTGGATCTTTCCCCATTGCATTCTACCTTGTTAGGTCATTATTATCCTATCTCTATAATGCAAGCACATCCCCCAGCACTGCATCATCTCATCATGAATTTGATATTTTTATTTGGAATTTGATTTAATGGATAACTATACCCATCTAAAGCAAGAATACTTTTCTATTGCCTGATTAGTGTTCAATAATACATATTTGCTGTAATGAATATAATGCTAAAAGGATGAATACACTATATAGCTATACAGTGTGTGTGTGTATATATGCGTAATATATATTTGTGTGTGTGTATATGTAAATATGTGTGTGTATGTATGTATGTATGTATGTATGTATGTGTATGTATGTGTATGTATGTGTGTGTATGTATATATTTATTAAAAAAAATAAATCTTTAGCATTATTACTTTACTTTCTTAGATCATGATATGAAAAATGTAACTTAATTACAAATAAAATCTGTAAAAAACTACTTTTTCTGCAACATTTAGTGATCTTATAATTAAATCCAAAGTGCTGCTATATTTCAGCATCCTAGAATAAGAAGTGGGCTAATTATCCCATCCTTACAATGTGGTGGGGAGGAGGAGGAATCTGGATACGATCATCGCTAACGGGCTAATGATAAAGAGAACTCCATCATGGAGACAATAATATGAGCACTGTTGAAGAAACATTTCCTCATTCTCCATCTTGTAAATTAATGTGACCACAAAATTAGGTGCATTATTTCCATCATCCTCTTGAACACAAAGTTCTTACTAATGCATAGATCTGTAACATAGAGTATGGGGAATTCAATTCGGCCACGTTAGTGTATGAATAACATGGCGCTAAATGTATTCCTTTAATACAGTAATTTTAACCTTTATTTTTGCTCCCGGCCCCGTGGGCTGCGAGCAATAATCAGCATTAAAATTACAGCACTAACTCGTTTGACTAAGTGTTTCGCTGGATCTTTGCTGAGCATTGATTTGATTACTTTCTGTCTATTTCTTTCACCTGTATTCTTTTTGTCAACCTATTGTTGTACTGACCTTGCAAAATAAAACTTAAAAAAATAATAATACAGCACTAACAGTAATACTGCGCACTTTTACAGTAGTAACGCTAATAGTGCGCAGGCCGTGTTCTTCCTAGAATAATGCGGCCGGATTGAATTGGCCCCATAGTCTGATTATGTAGAATGTGTTTCATTTAGTTGATAAACATACTGATGTCCAAACTATTTTGGCTTTCCAAGGTGCCCCATACAAGGATTGATTTTAGTTTGTGGTGCAATCACATTCCTTGCAATTGTCTGTTAGTGATGCAAGAAATATCTATATATCTATACCACATTGAAAGTATAGACCTACATCTGATCTCCTCCAGCATTCATCAGGCTATCTAGGGGCATAACTATTCATTTGCAGGCCTCATATTAAAATTTTGTAAGCCATTTACAGTTTCTCAGAGCCTTGAGAGTGGAGGCCTCTCCCTCTCCCCAGCAGCTGTGTCCCTCTCCTAGCACAGTAGTTCTGCTGTTAGCCAAATTACTACAGTGTAATTGTGTGGCATGAAAAATGTTATTTGTGCAAGAATTGTAGCGGCAAGGCACATCTGTGATACTGAGGGAGCAAAGCAACTGACCTTGTAGATTCTTCAAAAAAAATTAGATATTTAAGATATTTAATCAATTTAGCAGAGAAGCTGTCACTGGTGGAAACTGTTTAATTGCAAAAACCAGCGTTAAAGATTACCGTACTAACAGTAATTTTGCACACTATTACCGTAGTAACAGTAATAGTGCGCAGGACGTGTTACTTTCGGCAGTAACGCGGCAATTGAATAAGTGGTAGAAGCTAATACAGTAGCTATTTAAACATGCTTGGGTTAGACCTAAGGATATCCTTCAAAGATTAAAGGACCAAATAGGGTTTGAGCTTACCCTATGTCAATAGAAAAATGGTCAGACTAGATGTGCCAAGCGGTTCTTATTTGCCGTCAAATTCTATGTTTCTATGTAAATACAACGTTCTGTTATCAGTTTCCTGATGAGGATATAAGTTACATCTACTTCTCTTATTTTGACTTTAATTTGGAATCCTGGATTTTCTTAAAAAAAAATAAAGATTTTATTTTTTCTGTACATAAACATATCAATGTAATAAATACATAGAGAAGAACAAATGTGACACGTAGCCAGGTCCTGTTATCTTTTAAATGACATTTTTTCTTTTGCTGGTGTAAATTCAGACCATCTTGTCCTGCAATACCTCTGTCCATATGCATTCACACACACTTACATTGTTCTTTTGAGCAATGCTAGAGAAAAATGTATTGTAAAGTGAAGAACCCCTTAAATGTTAGTTACATTTTCTGTTTAGTGGTTGAGTTGTTAAGGGTCTGGGGCAGATAAGAGTTGTGTCTGAGCAGGAATCTTGACAATTGGTACTCCCAGCACTTTTGGTTCCTTACTTGTTGAAATTTACATTCACTTGAAAAATAAAAGATCTTTTTTTTTTTTTTTTTTAACTCAAAATTTTATTGCATAATAAAATTATGAATGACATAGACTTTGGACAACAAACATATTGATTGAAATAATCACAAAGCAGAGTAAATATCCAGCAATGTCACTCACAAAACAGTAAGATATATTGCAATATAACAAAGTGGTAATGGGTAAGGGGCGGGAGGGAAAGGGAATAGGCATTGAAGGAGGTGTAGGGTAGGTAAGGGGGGGAGATGGTCGACTCATAGGATAAACTTAAGAAAAGCATGTTCACCTTCAGAAGGGAGCGCTGTCAGATCTGCGTGGGAGTATTTTAAAGAAGTAAAGGGGTCGATGTTATCTGGAGTTGTGTAGGGAGAGACTATTTGGAGGAAGAGAAAGCTGCGGGGATTTTAGGCATAAAGCCAGGGGGCCCAAATTTGATGAAATTTGTCTTCTTTATCTCGCAGCAGCGACGTGATTTTTTCCATGTTGGCAATGAACCATATATAAGATCTAAGAGAAGAGATACGGGGGGATTTGCTTGCTTCCAAAATTTAGCAATCAGACATCTAGCGGCTGCCAGGACATGCGAAGCAAGTTTTGCGGAGTGGGTGTCTAGGTCTTGTATAGGATAACAGAGTAGGAAAGACCATGGGTTCTTCCTGATAGGGCATTGGAGGAGGGAGGAAAGAAGTCTCGAGATCCTGTCCCAGAAGGAGGAAATAACCGGGCATGACCACCAAATATGCACGAAGGTGCCTCCCTGACCACAATTTCTCCAGCAATCGGGAGAGGCTGACTGGTACATCTTTGCGAGCCTGTCAGGTGTGAGATACCACCTGTAGTAGACTTTGTACGCATTTTCCTTAATTAATGTGGAGATGGAACTAGAAGCCACATTCAGCCTGATGGTCTCCCAGCAGTCCTCCTCCGGGGGAGGGCCCAGATCCCTCTCCCACTCCCTCTCATGTGCGTTCCCGGAGGGTATCAGTTTCCCTAGTAGAATACTATACAAGGACGAGATCATACCCCTTCGTAGAGGGGAAGAGAGGCAGAGAGATTCAAATTGGGAGGGGGAGTGAGGTGAATTGTCCGACAGGAGTGACAGGAGGAAGTGCCGAACCTGCAGGTATTGGTAAAACGGCGGGTGGAAGTTAGGGACTCTGGAGCAGAGGGCGTCATAGGATATGGGCCTTCCTCGCTCGAAAAATAAAAGATCTTATTGATGAAGTGTAATAAATATTTTCTTCATTCAAGTAGCATGTTGATTTTAAAATTATTTCATAAATAGGTAAAGCATTGTTTATACTTATAAAAGTACAAATGACTTGAGTATAAATGTGTTTGGATATTAGTCTTGATTTTTAAGGTCAAATGGACTTTTCATATCCAGAACAGAATATATTTCCCTGATGTAACTCTAAGCCCACTTAAAAAAGGATCAATATTCCCCTCTTGTTAAGAGTTTACTTTGGTGGATAAAAAAGTGTAATAATAAAGCTATAAGTAACATTCATTCTTCGGTTTCCTCCAATAGCAAGTCTGGATTTCAGCTGGTCCTGTTGAGAGGCCCAGAAACCATTATTCACCTTGTTTCCAGGCAGCAAAGGCTGATTTTGACAGAATGTCTAACACAGATGCATAGCCATTATTCCAGTGCCACTTCAGTAAGGAAGTGCTTCATTTTCTCCATCACATTGATGGAGCGTGCTGTCTTAACCTCACATGCAGTTTATTTTCACAGCGCAAATAACACACAAACACAAAAACACACACACATTTGTCACACTGAATGTCATTTGTGCTTAAGAGCAGAATTTCCTTATCTTATGGGTCAATATCCAGAGACTGTGCTTTACTCTGTTGTATTCTGATCCACATGTGATCTACACAAGCTCAAATCTCAAAATCACTTCATCCTAAACGGTTTCATTATGAAAAAAAAATTACAATTTTCTGCAAGCTTTTCTTTGCTGTAGGAAAAGTCAAAATAGTACAAAATGCAAAGAATTATATGCATTGTTAACCTGCTTGATTACTGTTTTTGTTTTTTTAAACAAAAGCATTTATATGATTATAAAGGTATCTGCATATTTCATAACTCATATGCTTTCTGTGTATGATCTTCAGCTTGAAATGAGAAGGATGTTCTAGGCAGGCACACAACCTCTGTATTGACTTTCCATATCTGAAGGATCTCAATAAAAGTGGGGAATTAATAGCAATTTATGATTTGGTTGTCAGCGTTCCTGTACCATATTGTTACCCTTCATTTCTGCTGCTAGTAAATACAGGACATTAATCCTCGCAAGACGTTCCTGTCTTGCTTAGTATGACTTGTATAGTGTCTGTCACAAGCAATTGTCCATATCCACTGCATGCTTGATCAGCCTGGTATTTTTGGACAGGCCACATGAGGTCACAGGCGTATAAAGTGTCCATTCTGCTCTTTCATTATTTGCCTTTTTATGTGTCTGTATGTGGGGGGAGTTGTTGTGTTTTTGTTTTTTTTTTGTTTTTTTTTTGTATTTGTTTTTTGGAACAGTGGTGGCTAAATGTGGTGGAAAGGTCGGGTGTATAGGGCACCACTAAAAAAAGTCTATTGAAGTAGAAAAATTTAACTTTGGGCAAGTTCTGTGTATTAGAATGCCTGCTCTGCACTATGGAGTAGCCCTATATATACAGTATCACAGTGGTATAGTGGTTAGCACTTCTGCTTTACAGCACTGAGTTAATGAGCAGGGCCGTCTTTCCCATTGGGCAAAATGGGCAGGTGCCCGGGGGCCCTGCAGCCCAAGGGGGCCCGTCGGAGGCAGCAAAAAAAAAAAAAAAAAACCTGAAAAAAAAAGAAGAAAATGCTTACCTTGCGGTCAGCTGGCGATCCGGCTCCCTCCATGGTCTCCTCCTCTGTCGCGCTCGCAGTGCATGTCGGGCGTGACGTCATCACGCCCGCCCGACATCCAATTTTTTTTTTTTGTATATATAGGGGCCCCGGTGCACTGCTGTGCCCGGGGGCCCAAGATGTTCTTAAGAGGGCCCAGGTTATGAGTTCAATTCCCGATCATGGCCTTATCTGTGTGGAGTTTGTATGTTCTCCCCGTGTTTGCGTGGGTTTCCTCCGGGTGCTCCGGTTTCCTCCCACACTCCAAAAATATACTGGTAGGTTAATTGGCTGCTAACAAATTGACCCTAGTCCGTGTGTTAGGGAATTTAGACTGTAAGCTCCAATGGGGCAGGGACTGATGTGAGTGAGTTCTCTGTACAGCACTGCGAAATCAGTGACGCTATATAAATAAATGATATAGTTACTTCCTCAACAGTTTTACATACTGTATTTAAAAGTGGAGGAGGACATTTTTTAATCTTCTTTTAGTATTTGTGACCGTTCTCTAAACCATTCCGGTTTATGGCTCTGTAATACATTATTCAGCTGCAGTGTGATGTAGTAAGAACTCACTTTTCTCATCAAATGAGTTATTGCTGTTTATTAAATGCGGTACAAGAGCCTGGACATGAAACACAATGTGGCGTTCAGTGTCACATAAGTCTTAAGATGATTTTTCCAATTATGACCATATTTGTAAGACCTTGGTGTAGAAACGATTGAATGCCAAGTCTGTGATTAGGTAAACAAGCCTTAATGTCTCACCTAATATATAGATATGCCGAGAAACATATCAGTTTATATGCAATTAGCTCCTTCTCAAGTCAAATTAATTTAAGCAATTTGAGATGCAAATAGAGCATTTTCCATTGAAGCTAACCGTCAAACTCTGTTTCAATGAGAGAAAGGATAGGATTAGCGGTTGTGTATATATTTTCAGGGGCTGATGCTAGATAAAGCACTAACATCAGCAGTAGCTCAGTGAAATATCCCCATTATCAGCAAGGGTTTATATGTCACCAATATTTAACATGTCTTTGGCACACGTAGCTTGTTTTTACCTGTTGCATGGTCTATTATGTTGCTTGTAAAAGTGCGAGCAGGGATACATTTTACTAACTGCATATTCATTCTAATTTTGTATTGGTTGGACTTTGTTTTCAGGCCAATTGTTAACTGTATATCTAAATATGCTATTGCTATTAAACTAAATATAGTTTAAATGATTAGAAGCGCTCACTTTATGCAAAACAAGCCTGCACTATTGATATATAATGTTTTTGGAACAAAACGCACAATATTTTCCATTAGTGCAGTAGCATTTATTTGCCATGTACAGCCATCTTTTATGTTGTGTTTGTAACAGAATTTAAACACTCTTGCAATGACACAATCATTGCAGCAATTTCTTAGTGTGTCTCAAATATGTGCTTGACGTATGCAGAAGTGAATGCATCATATGGGTGGCAATTCACATTACCTTTAAATCATTGTGTTTGTTTTATTCATTGAAAGTATAAATGAACAATTTCAATTTAAAGCAGATTGTCACAATGAGTGCTATAATCGATCGGCTTTCAAACCGTTTACAGCAGCATTTTGGGCTAGTGTCTAAGCCACTCGGTAAAAATATTCTCAAATATGTTTTGTGGTCTTGCACCTTTATTCAACCCGTCTGGGTTAGGTTTTTGACCTTGCTCGGAGAGTCACTTCTGTATCCTAAACTCCAACTCCACTCATCATCTTCCTCCATTTATACCCTGAACTGCCTAACCATTACCGATATATCTGGGGCCATTTTTTAGTAGCTGCTAGAGTAATAGCTGAAATTTGGAAACGGCCGTCCCCCTTACCCTCCATAAAGTTATTGCAAAGATTCACTTTAGTTTTTATATGGAGCCCATAGACGCTGTTTTGCCTGCTCACCATTATGTACCCCCTCTTCTCTCCCCCTCTTTTTTTTTTTTTTTGTACCCACTTACCCGTTACACTTTAAAGCATTAAAATATTAATGTATAAAAAAAAAAAGTTCCCCAGTTGAAATACATTTATTGATTAGACCGTTTTGCGCAGCGCTGCTGGGAAGATATGAGATCTATAAGAGCTATTCTTTTCCCAATGCAATAAAAAGGCTATAAAATTAGGCACAATTACTATGGGAGTGTGAAAGGTGTGTGTGTGTGTGTGTGTGTGTGTGTGTGTGTGTGTGAGAGAGACAACAATCCAAGTCATTTAGTGGATGTTATTCTTACTAGAAGAAAATAACAAAAAATAATTAAATTGAAATAACTAATATGACCTAAAATCATTTTGTTGCTGCCATATGCACATTTCTGGTTAATGAATATTCTGATTACCACTATTACCGAGAGCGCATGCGCAGCAGCACTGTACTATACAGCAGCCGCGGCGCTGTCAAAAGAAGCGTCTGCAGCAGTGCTGTATACAATGACAGCACCGTGGCTGCTGTATAGTACAGTGCCGCTAAGTGGGGCACTGTGTTAGCAGAGGGGAGGGGTTCTGGAAACCCAGAAACCCCCCCTGCGTGCTCCACTGCTGTACAAGTTTTGATAAAATAAACTTTTAAATTGTAGAACTTCAAAAGTAACTTCATTTAGTGTGTATTTGTCCTCTGTGTTGTAGAGGAGCAGAAATGACAGCACTACAGTAGAAATCTGATTTTCCTACTGCCGCTAGAGAACATATACTTTGTTTTGAGACGGGGAGGGAACCAGCAAATGCAATAGATTGTCCACCTAGCAATTTACATATGTAACCAGTCTATAAGATCTTTGACCCAGGTCATGCCTGCAGAATTTCTCCCAATACATACGCATCAAGTATATTTGCATATTGTAGTTCTGTTTTAAAATAACAATAGTCTCGATTTGCATGTGAAAATTAATGTTTTAGCACATCCATTGGTTGTCTGACCTACCACTGAAACCCAGTGATGAGAAAGAGGGTCTATAGCCCTCCTTTCTCCAGATGATCAATGTTTGGGATGGAAAAGACAGCTTGATATTTTAGTCTCTAGTGTCTGGAATGCCACACAGAAAATTTGCTCAACAGCCAGGCCAAAATCTCAAAGCAGCCTTTCTTATCAACATTCCTTCCCCTGCCAAAACTGTTACCTACTGATTTTTAATTTCAGCTCTTCAGTGTTTGTGCACGTTTCATATGGTAAAAGCTGGACATGTCTTTTTATGCTCAACGAACCATACAATAAATTATAAAGTAACAATTAAGCTTCACTTAGCCAACACAGAAGAATACATTCTCTCACAGTTAGTACGTGATTTGACTTTTGTGAGTAGACTGTTTTGGTTCAGTCGTTTGCATTGCTTTATAAACATTTATGTTTGGCTATAAGATTCAGTTCTTTAATTTTTAATTTGTTTTTACTTATCTCTAGTTTGTTTAGAGTATTTTTTTGATAAGATGCTACCATATTTTGTTGCTATATCTAAACTAGATAGTTAACTAGATGAGTATTGAAAGAAGACCATCTCAGGATAGTGACACAGTGGTTAGCATTGCTGACTCTTAATGCTGGGGTCATGGATAAGATTCTGACCAGGGCACTATCTGTGTATAATTTGTTCTCCCCCAGGTTCCACCCACTCTCTAAAATATACTGGTAGGTTAATTGGCTTCTGATGAAATGTTTGGTAGGAAGTTTGAATTGCAACTTCCACTGTGGCAGGGCCTGATGTGATTGATTATTTTTATAGAGCATACATAATATACAGTGCTTTGCTTATAATACTTAAAGGTAAATGTAGAGGTTAAACTGTCCTTTCTGGCCCCTTAAACTGAATGCTGGAGGGCTGCCATTTTGTCTGATTTGGCCATATACATATTTACATGTTTGGTGCACACAGAATAACCGTGTCCAACAAGGTCTGAATAATTCAGTTGGGTGATGCCCACATGTGCCTGATCAGTTATGGTCATCGTGTGACTAAATTTACGGATCAGTCAAAGATATCTGAGGACTCTGCAACAAATGTTGATCAAGATTTGTGGCCTATGTGCGCTCACAGACACGAAGGGGTATATTTATTAAACTGCGGTTTTGAAAAAGTGGAGAAGTCTATAGCAACCAATCAGATTCTAGTTATTTATTTAGTGCATTCTACAAAATAACTAGAATCTGATTGGTTGCTATAGACAACATGTACACTTTTCAAATCCACAGTTTAGTAAATATACCCTTAAGATTTTCAGCCAGTTAGACCTAATTGGTTGTCAAAATTGAAGTTTATGGGCACCATGACTCTTTCTCCATGGTTTATACTAAAAGTATAGATTATTCCTTGAGGTGTCTGTATAGTTCCTTGTGTATTCATGTTGGTCTTTTATGACACAACCAGGAAAATGGAAAATTTTTCCACAGGTAACTGCAGAAAAGGTGGTTGTTGTCCAAAGCAAGCAATCAGAAGTTTCCTTTAATTTTATAAACTATACCAGAAAAAATTACTTTTTATCTCCAGTTGGTTGCTTTGGGCAACACTTTCCTCCCCTCTACAAAATTACTTTTGGAATACATTTCATAAATATACCCAATGGATTGGATTTGCTTGGATTATGCATAGAACTTTACACAGGGTATGGTGTCTACAAGTTTTGATCCATACGGAACACAGACAGAATGAAAATTGTGGTAAACCCTCAGGATTAGGGCCATTGATACCTATGCCAAAGAAATTGCTGTTTTGTAACTGCAGCATTTAAAATGTTGCAGTGATAAAACTACAATAAAACCATGTCACAGGCTCGGTTTCCTTGTGTTTTTGTTAATGATGTGTCTTTAATTGCGGTCTATGGGAACAACAATTGTTTTGGCACAGAAATAAATTTTTCTAAACTTGCATTGTCCTACTATCGTTCAAATGAGAACTCAAAAAACAGTAGTCTGAATGATCCCTAGTGGTGCCCCCCTGCCAAAGACACAATGGCTGCTCTTTGTAGCCCACTCAAGTCCCCTAATACTAACCACAGCATATGTAATTGGATTGAGCCGTGAATTCCTTCCATGGATATATAGAAGTAATTAATGGGATTAACAGTGCTATTAATTGTGATATTTTTGTCCAATTTTGTCTAAATAATCTGATTAAACCATGTGCCTCTTTTGTCATCCTATATAGATGGTCACAAGAACAAAGAAAATCTTCGTAGGGGGATTATCAGCGAATACAGTAGTAGAAGATGTAAAGCAGTACTTTGAGCAGTATGGCAAGGTAAGTCCCTGCTGGCCATCTTCTGTGTGTTCAGGTTTGAGCTCTTGCCCATCATGCCTCCACATACCTTTGTTCCCCTTTTGCTTTGGTGATATGGAACATGTTTTAGAGCTTGACTGTTACGTAGGGTGCAAACATAATCTCCGTCTTTCTCAACGAACATCAGAACACACAGTATCTTATACAACTTAAACCGCTGCCGTCTCCTTCATTTTGACTGTCCACTGGTCCTCATTGTGCTCAGGAAATGGATGAAGTGCTTCTACTATCTAGAAATATTTGATATGAGCTAGTTCACTGTGTTTTGCCAAATTACAGGGTTCTAACCTAAATTGACATACTTAGAAATACACTTCTTCATGAACTAGAGTGTTGAGTACAATTGGTGAAAACTAAAACTAAAATTCCTATTACACATGCAGTAAGCAGTACACATTAACCCCATATAAAGTTGTGTTCAGTGCTTGTTCTGAACATCCATTTGTGATTTCAGGAGCCTCGGTCTAAAGGATGACGGAGTATTGTGCATTCTTTAGTAGCTGTATTCCAACTTAACTCTGAAGATGTCAATGTTAACAGAATGGTTTCTGTTTTGGTATTGCAATACTCAAGTTTCCAGGATTTTTATTTTCTAGCTGAGCTCTGCATGGTGAATAAAGTATAGCACTTTTCCTTAATGAATAGAATGCAGCACTGAATTGTAACTATGAAACAAGTTCTCTCCTGCATCACAACGAAGGTGTAGAAAACTTGCTTATAAGAATTGTTTCAGATTTTTCAGCAGCAATTGTACTGGAAACATTTCTTTTAAATATAGTAGGTCTAAATATCCTCTAAAATGTTGTCGTCTTTTTAAAATGCCGTATTTCTAGTTTTGCATTTTAATCTAGCACACTTGTTGACTATGCCATGGTTAAAATGACCACGTACAGATAAAATCTATAAAAAGGTTAATGGCTTTTAATGAAGTTTAATGCTATGGTTCCTGGGAAGTAGGTTCATGTAGGCCAAGGTATTTCCATCAGTCTCATTGGTTGAATATGTCATTTACACAGCTGGCATACTACAAGGTACAAGAGCCCAGCGCTTCCTGAAAGCTTGATATGCTTGTAAACATTTGAAAATGTATGTGCAAAATTAACATTGTGTGCCAAATGACTGCTGAGAGGTTTGAGTCAGCGACCTATTACATTGTATTGTGCTATAAGACTATAGTTTTATCACCAATTGGCTGGCCTGCTTTAGGTAATGAGATTCCATGCTAGAGGCATCTGTCATCATCATTTATATAACGCCACCAATTCTGCAGCTCTGTAGAGAGAATGTCATTCACATCATTCCCAGCCCCATTAGATATTAGTGTAAATTCCCTAAAACACACACATAGACTAGTTGGATTTTTTTCAGAAGCCAATTAACCGATCTGTATGTTGTTGGAGGGTGGGGGGGGGGGAGGGGGAGTGGGGGGAGAGAAACGGAACACAGGGAGAACATAGAAATTCCACAAAGATAAGGTCCTGGTTAGGAATTAAACTCATGACCTCAAGACTGTGAAGCAGAATTGCTAACCACTGAGCCACTGTGCTGCCTATGTGCAATGTGAAGAGGATAAATGAGTAACATTTATGATCTTAAAATCTGCAATCTCAGATTGTAGATGGAGCTGCCATGATTCTTTCTCCCAATGTGTGAAGAGCAGTGCTTTAAATAGATTAGAGAGAGCCAGTTAGGTTTGTGATGAAATTGTCTTACACAGTGCATTGTACATCTATGTTCTCCCCTCACTCCCCCCCCAAAAAATAATGAAAAATAATTCTCATACATCCATTGCTTTGAAGAGAGCATAACATATTGGAGAGCTCTGTATGTTCATTCCGTACGCCAGCCTTGGTGTCTTGCTCACTCCTAGATGAACCTCTGTCGTAGCTGCCATGCCTTGTAAACACAGAAGAAGGATATGAGGGTCTGCTCACCTCTGACAGTAAACCAAGTGCTTGACATTTTCGTGTACAGTATGGTGATATATTAAGTGCTGTCCTTGCCAGAGAGAAGAAAGTGTGAATGTAATGCAGGTAAGCATCACGGCTAAGAGGTTAGCACTTCTGCCTCACAGCGCTGGGGTCATGAGTTCAATTCTCGACCATGGCCTTATCTGTGTGGAGTTTGCATGTTCTCCCCATGTTTGCGTGGGTTTCCTCGGGGTGCTCCCGTTTCCTCCCACTCTCCAAAAACATACTAGTAGGTTAATTGGCTACTATCAAAATTTACCCTAGTCTCTCTCTCTCTCTCTCTCTGTGTGTGTGTGTGTGTGTGTGTGTGTGTGTGTGTGTGTGTGTGTGTGTGTGTGTGTGTTAGGGAATTTAGACTGTAAGCTCCAATGGGGCAGGGACTGATGTGAGTGAGTTCTCTGTACAGCGCTGCGGAATCAGTGGCGCTATATAAATAAATGATGATGACTCTATTTTTGTTTCTCTCAAAAACTGTCGGATCACTTTAAGAATGTGTGATACCAGGTTGATTTATTATATATCCAAGTCAGTGACTTTTAATGTGAGATTGTAGTGAGTAAGTTAAAAAAAAAAAAAAATGAAAAACTCGCCAATAAACACACACAATATAAAATACGAAGCGGCTATTGTGGCAATAGGTGAAACATCAGCTTTTCTTCAGGTTTATGTTGCTTTAAGTGCTTTAGTGGGAAAGAAATAGCTGATTGCATGCCATCAGGAACCTCCCTACATTGCCCAAGTTTATTTCATCGAAACTTGTGATGTTGGAACTAACCCTTTATCCCATTCTAACTTTTCAGATGTGGTCATTTTTTTCTAATATATATTAAAAATACTTCCTACTTTCCTGTTCCAGCTTTTCCCTATGCCCCCTCTTCCAGTGAAGTGAATCAGCTCTTACACTTGCACAGGCACTGACAGAGGTGTCGGCTCTTGCTAGTTGGCTGTGGAGCTGTTGCTGCTTTCGCCGTCACATCAGAGAGAAGCATGCACAGGGCATCTCCGCTGAGCCGACATCTCTGTTGGGTCATGCTATTAAAAAGAGAGAAATGGGAAGCAAGGTGCTGCAACACCCATGCCATTATAATTCTATAGTAGAGGGACGCTAGACACTAATGGCTCTATTGGTGTATTGTGAGATTGACCCTCTTGCACAGTTTGTCAAAATGAAACATACTTTATCTATACAAATAGACTTTCCCTTTACCTTATATAGTATCACATTACAAGCAGCATTTTCCTCTGTGAACAAGAAATGTCCTGCATTTGTCACCAGGGGATGACAAGGACAGCTAAAGTAAGACTTTTAATAGAAAGCATGAAATGAACGTCTCTAGTGAGAAGAGGAAAGCGCTGATATGCAGGTCACAGAGAGAAGCACATATGGTTTCACTAACTGTGTTACGTTGCTGCAGGCAAAGTGGATGTGACTTTAAATCGTTTTTTTTGTTTTTTTTCTTCCCAAAAATTTCATTGAAATAATACTGCAGAATTTTAAATAAAATTGTATGTCAAAAGTTCATTAGAGCTTTGGTACTGATTTTCATCGGCCAAACAATCCACGTTAGTCAACATGTCCAAAACAATAGCCAGCCTACTAAAATGCATGTTTTCTATAGAGGACTAATATGGCCATATTAGTGGAGTATATTTGTGAGGTTTAGCAAATCTAATCGGAAGAAATTCAGTGCATGGTGCAAGATCGAACATCATCGTTTAGGATTGACTTCATGTTTTCTTTGATATGAATAATCTCAATAATGACTAAACTGTCTGTAAATATATGCATTTACAGCTCTGTATATAAGAGGTTCAGGGTGTGCTGCTGGGTAACCAGGTTACAGCTCTGTCACCCAGTCATTGTAAGGAATTGAGACTGCAATCAGAAAGAGCTTAAGCATTGAAGATGAACACTGCTTGCTTTCTCTAGTCTCCACTGCTTGTGGATTTTTCCACCTTTTAGCGCTTCATGATCACAGCTCTATTTTAGGACACATTGCAATATGCTAAACAGCAGTATTACATTGCAGTTCATTTAATCTCTCATTCTGTTCTCCCATTGAATTGATGTGTCTGAATCATGATTTACCCTACTTTATATACTAAATTCTGGGGTTGTTATACATATGTTTGTGTATCTATATACTTACTAATATGCAGACGAAGAATACATGCACACTCGTCGGTGTATGTCACAAGATTAGACTCTCTATGGGAATGAAATCCTCCATATTCTGGCAGGATGTTTATATCCCAAGAATCTTCTAATGTAAAGATTAGTTTAGTCCCCAGCACGTACTGTTTAAACTCTAAATTTCTAAAGCTTAGTTTGTAGTATTTGAATTAAACATGTGATTTCAAATATCTTGCTTCACAATCTACCACTGTAAGACAAGGATGTATTATGCTATCGTAATGCCTTTATGCTAGTGATGGACAACAGGGTGCCTTCACCTTCTGCCCCACACCTCTACTCTGACTTATTTCCGTGCTTTATATCATAAAGCAGAGAATAAGACAGAACTTGATGGGGAAACGCCAGCTTCCACATCACATGACCACCTCTGCACATCGCAGAGAGGTCACACAGCACATCTAATTGGAGGAGCAGGAACTGCACGTCCTGTCTGTCCTTCCTCCATGGGAAATGACAAGGTAAGCAAAACTTTTTAGGCTGGCATTAATAAAAATCATTTAAGGTGACTTTTTATATTAGAAGTGGGTGGTCACTGGTACTCCCAGTGAGTGGGGGATAAGTGCGGGAGTTGAGTCATGTGGAGAGAGTTTTAAAATGCAGGTGGGCTTTGACTGAATTTGAGGCATTCTGGGTTCAGGGGGAACATGTTGTGGCAAGTAGGAGGCCTGGGAGATCTGAAAAGCTTGTGGGGGCATTTTGGGATGAGGGTGAAATTGGTGTGGACACCCATTTGGGGTATTGTTTTTACATGTGTTTGCCTGCTTTGTACTTGCCTTAAAGCCGTGAGTCAGGTGCAGCGTTTAAACAGCAGTAGGTAATAGCCCTTAATCAGAAAGCTTATTGTAGAAAAAGTAGCTGCTTGCCAGTTTTGATAGTATTTTATCCCTGTTCACTTGAAAAGCTTATAAACCTGGTGAATTTGTTCATCAGACACACAGGTTGGGTGTTTGTATCATATGACAATAGGTTCTATCTAGATCTGTTTTGTTTTTTTTTGTCCCCCCCCCCCCCAATGTTTTATGCAAATTTGAGAAATCACTGTAGTCTGTCAGTCTTGATGTAGTATCCAGTAGATTTATTATATAGTTGTCAAGCGCAGTTGTTCAAATTTGTAAATATATACTGTAACAGTAATATGTGAAAATTCTCATCCTCTACCAAATAAATAAGTCTGTTATCACAACATGTATGACACTACTTTACTTTAATGGTGTTCTGGGATTCTCACTTTGTCAATAAAAATTGATACTGTTGCACAGCTAAACCATCAACAGTTCTATCCTGTCATATTTTTTCCCAACTTTTGTTTTATAGTAGAATATGAATAGGACTTAACAAATCCCACGGGTCAGGTAGTTAATGTGCTCAACAAGTTATTCTTGGCATCTAACTTTTGGAAGTCCTTTTTGTTGAGGTCACCAGATACACATGTTACCTTTTTAAAGATCCTATTGGCTCCTAAATTCTTCAGTATTCTGTCTGTTAGAGGTAGGTCTGATTGAAGGGATGTTTGAATAAATGTTTTCCATGATCAAATCACATTCTCGAACTCTCAAAAATATGTTTAATCATGTTTGCCACAAACAAGCATATTTTAAATTGCTTGTTCAGTTTTCCACTCTTTATTTCCTGAGCATCCGCTGAGCAGTAAGCTGTTTTTAGCCATAGTTATAAGCAATTGGGAGATGGAAAGGAGATTGCTCTGCTGTTGTCAGGCTGGTGCAAGGAGTGTGTGACAGTCCTGCTATCAGTTGGGTGTTTTTGCCAATTCAACATGGCACTTTGCTTGCTTCAATCCCAATTAATCCCATGTGATTCTTTAGAATCCCACGACAGTAGCGCTGTAGGTTTCAAGTGTAAATAGTTTCCTCTAGTTGCTGGTAAAATTTTCATACACTTATGAAATATCATTCCTTTTGTGAGTGTTAAAATATATTTTGTTTTATCTATATATAATAATTCTTACTAATAGAATAATGTTATTTTTAGTTGTATTTAACAGACATTGAGATATGTATTGGGGTACATGGGCCACTATTTGAGAACCTAATTTATAGACCTTTGAAAAAGATATTAATACACAGTAAAGTGCATTAAAATTTCAGGAAACAAGTCGTTTGAGATTGACATATTTTGGATACTTTTGTTGTTTCTCAACCTGCCCACATCCTATCTGATGGCACTATATATTATCATTTGTTACGGGCTCATAAAGCCCCAGTGTATTCTTCTGTATTGTATTATGCAAGGTGTATTGACAGTGGACTAGTAAAGCTTTTTAGAATTTTCACTGCAAGACCACCAAGAAATGTTATTGATCAGGCTTAATCAGTAGCAGTTACATACATTTTTATTTGTTGGGTTCACTGACCACATTAAAAAAGTTATTAGTTTAGGCTTGTTTTGTCCATCTGCCTCTATACCTTTTACTTAAGATCTTTTTGAGCTGATTTTATGTAGTGTAAAGCTGAAACATTAAATGCAGTCCCCACTTTTCAGACTTGCAATCACACTTCACATGGTGAACTGTGTAATTAGTTTGGAAGACTTATGCTTAGTCATTGGTTTATCCTAATCGGCTTTGGCTTTTCCCAACAACAAAGTGAGCTTATTTTGCTAAGCTGAAACAACTCTGCTCCCTTTGTTCTTGCCTTTTATTGTCTCATTCCTTTCATTCTGTTTTCCTGCCAGAGTTTTGTTTCATTAGGCCTACAAGTCATTTCCAATCCAGTGGGCTGCTACAATCAGGCCTTTATAACTCAGCTGCCCTGGTTCCCATGTGCCTTCTGGGGTTGTGCCAAACCTTGTCTGACATGACATTTTAACTCCTTCAAGCACAGAAACACTTAGTTAATCACATGTCCACTTCCTGGCAGAAATGTCAGAATGTCAAGAACACCATATCACCTGAGGATCACAAAATGAGTTGCCTTTGTGTTAATAACTTTGTTGTTGAAGTTTAGAGACAAAAATGTACCAGATTTATTAACTTGTATCGCCTTAAAAGAAACCCCCATCTCTATGGAAAAAAACTGGGATCCAATTGACAGTTCCTGTGTTACTGCTCTGTCTCACAAAATGCACACTAAATTATACTAAATTGGGGAGGCTTTGGAAAAGTTAGTCTTTATAATTCGCCTTCAATTTGATAAAGATATGGTAGATAACTTCAATTAGTACGTTTGCAGGCAGATTGAAGACTGAAGGTCGGTTGGCAAATGTTGATCATCGCCCCAATCAAGTTTTTAGTTGGTGTTTAAAAGTTGCACTTTTTAGTTTAAAATGTGTCGCAAGACACAACCTATTTCATCATGTTCTCTTTGGTTTAATATTAAGTAATGCTGTATTACATTTAGGTTTATGTAACTTGTGTTATTGTGTTTTTATCTCAGACAATAAAATTAGATCCATTTAAGGTTTGGTTACAATGTGTATAGATGTGTATGGTTACAATGTGTATAATAATCTTGAACTATTTCTGCTAGGCAGGAAATTGTTAAACCAGTGCGCTCCAGAGGTTTCATCCCCTTGGGGCCCCTAGATTCAGTTGATAATGATGTAGAGGGCTCTGTGGAGTTTTTAACATGAGAAAGGAGCCTTTTCTTGGTGTGGGTTCATTTCATCTGCATTTGGAAAGGAAGCATGGAAAGGGGCTTGAAGGGCCGGTGCCAGTAGGTGCAAGGAGCCCTGGTGTTGTGTGACTGAAAGCGCAGTTCATCTAGTCTTGGCTCAGCACTGCAGCAGAATTGTTTCATCTGCACAGACATTGATATGTAGATTTCTCCCTTTCAACCAGTGGTTGCTTGAGCAGAGAAGCAGAAAATAGGATAAAATATCACTATTCACCAACTGATTTTTTAACCCATAACATCACAAGCACATCTGCTTGGATTATGTGGAAATAAAACTGAGGGGGAACTAGATTATTGTACTTTTATTTGAACATCAGCACGGTTTGCAAAGAAAATAACTTGGACACTTCTTATAGTATGTGCAGCAGTATTTCAGTGAAAGCCCATTCTGCATTGTTCATCACTGACTTGGTTAAAATAATGGCCATATAGTAGCAATGTGTAACATGGCACAACTGCGTTTTTTGGGTTTTTCTTTTTGTTCTTCACATTCCACTTTTTTTTAAAGAACAAAACATATTTCCTTTTTATACTAGGATTTTCTTTGCATGTACATCACACACTCCCCCTCTCTACTAAGTCTAAGGGGTAAGTTCAGTTCAGCGCAGTCTGCGCACTATTACATGTACTACGGTAATAGCTGTGCATTATTACTGTTACTATGGAAACTTCAACGCTGATTTTTTCCTCGCAGCTCTGTGAGCCGCAAGCAAAAATTTGCGTTAAAATTACCGTAGTTATGGTAATTGAATGCGGCTCGTGTTCTAAAGAACACAGGGAATTGGGCAGCACGGTGGCTGTGGTTAGCACTTCTGCCTTACAGCACTGAGGTCATGAGTTCAATTCCCGACCATGGCCTTATCTGTGTGGAGTTTGTATGTTCTCTCCGTGTTTGCATGGGTTTCCTCCGATTTCCTCCCACACTCCAAAAACATACTGGTAGGTTAATTGGCTGCTAAGAAATTGACCCTAGTCTGTCTGTGTGTGTCTGTGTGTGTCTGTGTGTGTCTGTGTGTGTCTGTGTGTGTCTGTGTGTGTCTGTGTGTGAATTTAGACTCTAAACCCCAATGGGGCAGGGACTGATGTGAATGAGTTCTCTGTACAGCGCTGCGGAATTAGTGGCGCTATATAAATAAATTATGATGATGAATTCGTCCCTAAGATTGTATGCAAGTGCAAATTACTCGTGTATCACCCTTGTGTTTGTATTCTGACAGGAAGCTTTAAATCTGCATTCCCAGTGAATTGATACTGTTCACTGACTCTCTCCTTCTCCTTTACAGAGCCCCAGACACTGTGTACTGAAATAATATTTCCCGGGGATGCTCTGTTTCTGTACAATAGGACAGGAAAAAGTTGTTTGTTTACCATTTTACAAATGGCCGCTGGGATGTGTGTGAGCAGGACGACCAATAAAAAGCTGCAAGCTACTTGGCCACACCCCCATAGTACCTGTTGTATACAGCAGCTTTTAGCTCTACTAAGGGGAAGGAGGAGGTCAGTGAAATGTATAAAGTAACAGGAATGCGACTTTAAATTCTTTCGATTTAACCCCTACGTGTCCTTCAAAATTAAGTTTTCCTTTTAATGAAATTATTCTCTTATAGAAATAGATTTGGGGACACCCAATCCATAGCCTATTCCCAAGAGTTTAAACTGTCAAATTATTTCAATTGAAAGAAATAGTCATACACATATTAATATGAAAGTACACGTCTTGAATTCTATGAATAACTTAGTCGGGACTTTTAATTACATTTACATTTCCTCAATGATCACATCACTGGTGGAATTATTCGAAGCTAGTTATTTTGTGCCTTGTTTTCGGAAGCATTTCAGTCTGTGAAAGTGGACTTCTCATGTAAGTTGCTCACAAATTTACAATAGCTGCACCGTCTGCCTTGCTATTCCTCAATGTTGGAACCTCTCTACCACATCGCATTACTACATGAGAGCGCAAGAGTCTCCAAAGCCCAGAGTCTGATAATTAAACAGATGATTGGCTGCTCAGCTGAAAGTTGCTTCCAATGTACCAGTCTGCTAGACATGTATAATTTGGCCGCCAAATGCGGTCTCTAAGTGCTATGACTAAGGGTTAGACTTGGCCTATGTGGAGCCGGTTTAACTGTAATTTTAAAACTGATGGACCACATGCCTAACTACCTACAGCCCTTTTTTTTTTTTTTTTCTCAACCTGCCTCTTATTAGATGTGTTTTTAAAAAGCAATTTGTATCAAATTACAGTAATTTGGTAAAGTTTGGATGGCATGATACTTCACTGCTAACTGTATTAACATTTAGGGAGGAACAAGGGAGGAGTGCTGCAGGTACAGATAGGGTAGTAGGTACTTCACTGTGGTTTATTCTCATCTGTTTTATTTCATTTTAAATAAAAACCCCACAAAAGAGAAGGCAATACTTACACATGACTGTGCACAAGTAGGTGGGATGCACAAATGGCATCTCGTATTACAGGAATCTAGAAAAGTGTGTTTGCTGAAGATATACTTTAGACCACTGCACTTTTCAAAGTAGATTATATAGCAGTGATAGATCTACAGCCCCATAAGTCAAAATAGATCCATGTGTGGAAGTTCAACTTAACACCTGCCACAGGATGTGGAAATTACAGATGTACACTGCGGATGAAAGAGAGACTCCAATAAATCACGTGGTTGTAGGTTTATTGTGCACAAATAGAAATAATTCACATATATCCAAGTGTCAACTGGCATTGACACATTTCAGGGCTGTTCTGTGCTGCTCCAGGCAAAGGTCCCAATTTATCAGATATTAGCTTATCCTGCTTTTGATAATTAAATCTCGGGGTGGACGGGGTGTAAAATGGTGTATTGAAGAGGACAGTAAATCGTGAATACAAGATCACATGACATTATAGATCAGTACAGCAACAAAATGAAATGCCCATATTGGGCAACTTCCAATCAGTAATGGCAAAAAAAAAAATATCATATTTTAAGAATGCATAAAAGTAGACACAACTAATATTTACATAAAATATACACATTAAATGAATAGAATCATTATTGTTCAAGAAAGACATGAAGGTCAAAACCATCATGAAACCATTTGGGAATGAGTGTTCAGAGCATAAATTCAATATAATTCTATCTTTCAGGGAAATGTTAGTTTGTCGCTACCTCTAGGTGTAATTCATTTAATTCCAGGACGGGATAGGAGAATCGGGTCACTGTTTTGTTTAGCTGGACAAAGTCTATAAATATGATGAGTTGGGGTATTTAATGTGCTTGATGTTCAAAAATATTCTTTCAAATTCTAGTTTTTTATCCAGTGTATTAGACCATTCTATAGGTTATACTACTAAGGCATCTCTAAATAATAATAGGAAAATAGGGTACACATGCCCAGTCCATGAAGATGCTGCCGTGAAAGGGATACACTTTAATTTCAAGTATCTAATAAAGTCTTCTACATAGGATATATGTTATGTTCGGGTATAACCCCCTAACATAAAGACCTTCGAAGTAGACTGTTTCTTTAATTCATGTCTGTAGCCCCCCTTCAACCAATATAATTGCTCATTCCCATATGAAATATTGTTGTTTTGAGGACCCACATGAACATTTTCCCAAGAACTTAAACTATTTCGTCAAATGACTTCAGTATAAAAGTAATATTCAGTCATACACACATTAATATGAAAATACATGTCTTGAATTCTATGAATATCTTTGGTTGAACTTTTAATTACATTTACATTTCCTCAATAATCACAACACTTGTGGAATTATTTACAGCTACTTATTTTATTCCTTGTGTACCTTCCTGAAACAAAGTCACTAGAATGATTCTTTACAAATAACAAAGTACAAAAACTTGCTACCAGCTTTATCTTAATTGTATAAAGCCATGCACAAGGTGACAGTGTACATCCTGTACCAGTGATCAAATATTTTAATAATAATTGATCCTTGATAGAAGAAAAATGTTTGACAAATAAATTAAAATATTTATTTGTCAAACATAACCATTTATTATTTAAACATTTTTATTCTATCAAGGATTCATTATTCTGAAGTATATTGGATATAGAACACAGCTAGTGTATAGTTATCTAAGCAGCTTCCCCATCCTATAAGTTCTCTAGACTGTTTACCTGGGAGGACGTCATTTTTCCAAGTTAACGACGGACCGTCCCAGTACTAGCAGTGAGGCCTGTACACTGTAAACTAGTTCTGACCAATCTATTTTCATATCTTCTGCTCCGAACCAGCTATAGTGAAGATCTCGTGTCCAAGAATAGCTCCGGATCACTCTTCTCTGATACTTGCTCAGCAATTCTAAACAGTCAGCAGTGAGTGTGCAAGGGTCAGTTTTCCTTATTGTCTTTCTTTCCTCCCTGCTGAATAATAATAAATAAATGGGGGGGTGAATAAAAAGGGCAGAGTAGCATTTAATTTCTCCAGCAGCAGGTGCTTGTCTTCCATCTGAGGATGGTTGCCAACATCTGGTGCAATTGCCTCGGAAAACGCAGTAACAAGACGGCCCGCAGTTCAAACGGCGAGCACGCATCGCCTCTTTAATGATAACAAGCTGTTGGCTTTCCTTTGGAGATGAATTCCTCTCACAGATGTTTGTCTACTTTTGGCAATCTTATCACTGTAGCTTTGGTGATTATGCTCAACTGGAGACTATTACTGTAAAAGAAGTTTGAACTGCTTCCATTTTCTCATTCCCCCGGCCCCACCTCCTCTTTCTATCCTGCTTCTAAGATATAATTTATATCAACAACTCTAATGTTGGTGCTACTATTTAGAGACTGTTTTATTTCTCTCTAACCGCGGAACACTCGTTTTACAGCAATAATGACATTCAGCCCTAGCAAATGTGTGTGTCGGCAGCCACATCGCACACGCCTGTCTACTACTGGGATCTGTGGTGATAGAATTGCTTTGACATTCGCGTTTTCTACAGTGCTGGAATATTAGAGGTCAATAAAACATGGTTTCATATAGCTACAATTTTTACATTGCTTTATAAAAAGTGATCAGCTTTCTATAAGTTGTTTCAAGGCCAATTTATAACAGTGGAAACAACTTGTGCGGCTGTTAAGAGTAACTGACTCTGCTTGGGTGATGAAGAGGGTTCATACTTTCACTGTCATAACCAATAATGTACAAGCAGGAGACAAACTGATAGGATTGAAAGATTTACTGTGATGTGGCTCAGTAGAAATGCTATTAGGCCTTTTGGCTCTCCTGACAACTTTATCATTTAACTGTGAAGGGTTGCCTGCTTTCCAGCCTTCGTTCTAGATTTGAAATACTGTAAGGTGCTGCGTTGTCGTCCGCTGTTAGATAGCGTCCGTCGCTGTTCTGCTAACTGGTGGCTGTTGATTCCTTTTGTTCAGGCAAGTGACAAATCACATGTCTGTTTCTCCATTGTTGCTCAGCTGAGTTATGTTGGGCCACCTAAGAACCTGGAAAATGTTGATAGTTGACACACAAAAGCTGCTGTTCTTTACACATTTATTTCTGGATGAGATGACTCAGTCTTGAATAAAGTGATTGTCAGTGTGGCTTGTGTCTCGAAATGGGGTCTGTCTTGTAATGAGCACATTTCATCTGGGTGTCTGGAATGGGCTTTGTTCAAGATACTGAAGCATATTAATAATTTGGCTGAACATAGTTTGTCCTGTGGTGTCATTGTATCTTGATGTGATGGATTGCAATCTTATTCCTTTTTAAATAGCAAATACATTACCAATAAATGTACAGAGTCCTCTATTGTTCAGATGGATTGGTTACATTTGACTTGCAATATGAGTAATGGCATGTTTGAATAACTGAGATTTACTTCTGTGTTTTTCCAACTTCCCAGAATGTTCTATAACGCCATGAGTGAACTCAGCGTGGCCCTTTATGAGAGCCTGAAGCATACAATCTAACTAGCATGTTTCTAGAACGGAGCTCGTGAAATGTGCAGAAATAGCTGCTATGAGTTTCTTCAGTGCATCAGTTTTCAGAAATGTCTCCAAGTAAACAAAAGCCTATTTTTATAAATTAACATTAGCAGAGACCGGTACAATCCAAAGTATTCATTTTTAAAAATCAGTATAGTGACAGCAGTGATTTTATCCTTTTTTCTTTCTGGTTTTAAAGACTTCATGGACAGTGAGTTTCCGGTTAAGGGATCCTTTACATGCACTTTCAGAGATCAATAATTCTCTCTAATCATTGCAGAATATAAATAAAAGTATATAAAGTAACCCTTATAGGACAAACGCCATTGTTGTGTTAATTTTTTCTTTACGTTACCAACAGAAAAGCAGTTGACAGAGATGCGAATACTTCTTTAAGATCACTCTTTATTTGACTTCATGTTGTAAGTGATAATGAAATGACATTGTCTAGTTTCTATCATTGTCCATCCTCATATTTTATATGAATTGTATCTTAAAGATTTAGTATGAGTTCCATACAAATTTAAGAAATGAGCCAAAGCCTATCTTATTGTGGTGCAGTCTAGTTGCATGGCAAGATGTGTTCACCGTGCTGTAAACGATTGTCTCTCATGCACAAAGCATTTCTTAGGTGAGTGATTTTAATTACGTTTCACCTGGAATTGTTGAACCAGGTTCACTTTTTTGCAGTTTATTTCAGTTACCAGAAATACTGAATCACCAAGGTTTGCGCTATAAACTTTTTTTTTTTAACATTGATACAGTAATGAGCTGCATTGTTTCTTACCTAATTCATGAACAATCCACCCCCTCCGGTGCTCCCAGGGCTAGGCCACTTTTTTGCAGTCTACCACCAGTAAATTTAAAATATTTTTTTTTTTCCAAGAGCGGAAAAGGCATTCTTTTGGTAGCATGTTGGAGAAAACATGGTTATAGTTTAATGGTATTAGTTTGGCAATAATGGGCAAAAAGGTAATTTACCCTAAAATTTTATTTTCTATCTCTCATAAGTCCGGGGATACCGGATATGTTGTGGTGTACTCAAGACACAGGTATAGGTCCCAAGACAAAAAGTGTACATTACAGTTCTGTAAAAATAATACTGTAGCAAGTTAATGTTTACTTAAATCCTAAATTCAGGAATAGATTGGGAGGAAAAATTGGGCTAAAAAAGTGCCACATCAGAAAACTGTTTTTTTTTTTTTATTATTTTATTTGTACATTTTTATAGTGTGAGAAATTTTGGAAACTGTACTAGGAAATGAAGATAGTTGTCCTTAAACTGCTAAAGAGTAAACGCCTATTTTTTGACCGATAACATGTAACAACTCTGTGAACCTCCATTCTTTGAAAAGTAGCATTGTGATATCTAACGTCTGTCTATAACATGCATTGCATTTTCAGGCTTATTGGTAGTAATCTCATGTCCACAGGATGCCCAATCAGAAATGTCCTCCTAGCCACCTGCTATTATCATGCCTCCTCTGGTCTCATAAATAATCTGCCCACTCCCACAAAGCTGAAAGTCATAGATATATTGACATTACAGTACCATAATAAACGTTCCCCCTGCAGCTCTTGTAAAATTGAAGTTTTATGGCTGTATTGGTGTGAATGCTTATTTTTAAATCTGTTAATCCATTTAAACCCTGTTGATGCATTGGCTAACAACAAACCGCAGCAGAAATGTATTGCTTAATTTTCGGTTGGCTTCTTGCTGTAGTTACAATATTAAAAATCCATTAAATTTTAATGTACATCATAAAATATGTGCTCCCGTGAAAGCTAGCACGGATAATTATTTCTGATGAATAAACCAAAAGGACAAGTATGTGAGAAGTTCATACTGCAGCTTTCAATTTTTATTATATACATCTCCTGCAGGGGCAATCATTGGGATGTTCCAGCTGGTTATTTCTGCCGCCCAATTCTCCCAGGAGATGGCTGACGATAATGCAAACTTGAACTAACAGAAGTGCCAATGTTTTCCTTGCTATATTTGTAAATGGGTCGCAGGGGAAAGTAACTCTCTGTTGTCCACAATATAATACAGGAGACCTCGGCAGTCTACAAAAGCAGATAAGTGATAACATTTGGTTGCCCAGTCTGGTTTTATTTACAAGTTTTAAAATGTATTGTACCATAAATTTATTGCATCATCGTGGCACCAATTATTGTGTTTTTTTAAGGGCAAAAATAAATACATAAATAAAAGTAACAGCAAATACTGGAATGGGCAATGAGCTCAGGTTTTGGAGCCCCACAATCACATTAAATGTCTGTCGGGGCTTCATTTATGGAAAATGTCAGAGCCTCCATTAGAACCCTTCTGAACCACTTCTTGCAGCAACAATGGCCACATTGGCTGAGGGAGGATGGGTCTCCATCTCGCCATCATAGTTGTTTGTGTTTCCATCAGCTGAAGGAGACGAGGCAGGACTCCAATCACCAATAACGACCTGTAGAATGTTGTTTCCCTTGTTGCTGGCTTCCATATGCAAAGTTCTGTAAATGAGCACATTTTTACACTCTTTTATAGCTAAAAGGATGATATTTCAGAGCTCTCTCTCTCTCATTTTACAAACCAATCTGACATACTGTTTTCCCAGCTTGATTTAAATTGTTCTCTACAAAGGGAATTTAAAGCTGCATGGTCCAGCTCTTCAAGATTACACTACTAGGAATAGACACTATTTTGTACACAGAATGTAGTCTGTGTGTTGTGAATGGTGACTCGATTGAAGAGGCTGGATGCAAAATAAGGTTAGACAAGTGGTTCCCAAACTTTTGCAGTTCGCGGCACCCTTAGAGTCTCCAAATTTCTTCAAGGCACCCCTCCAAGTCCAAAATAATTATTGAGCAGTCCTGTTTTAGAAGTAGTTGTGTCAAAAAATTGTAATAAGTATTTAGGTCAGGACAGAAATACTTATTTAGTTGTATGCAAAAATGCCCCCTCTGCATCCAGGCACTCTGCCTCCTCTGCATCCAGACACACTGCCCCCCTCTGCATCCAGACACACTGCCCTCTCTCACACTGCCCCCTCCTCTGTCACGATGTCCCCCCTCCTCTGCCCTCTCTCACGCTGTCCCCCCTCCTCTGCCCTCTCACGCTGTCCCCCCTCCTCTGCCCTCTCTTATGCTGTCCCCCCTCCTCTGCCCTCTCTCACGCTGTCCCCCCTCCTCTGCCCTCTCTCACGCTGTCCCCCCTCCTCTGCCCTCTCTCACGCTGTCCCCCCTCCTCTGCCCTCTCTCACGCTGTCCCCCCTCCTCTGCCCCCTCTCACGCTGTCCCCCCTCCTCTGCCCTCTCTCTTACGCTGTCCCCCCTCCTCTGCCCTCTCTCTTACGCTGTCCCCCCTCCTCTGCCCTCTCTCTTACGCTGTCCCCCCTCCTCTGCCCTCTCTCTTACGCTGTCCCCCCTCCTCTGCCCTCTCTCTTACGCTGTCCCCCCTCCTCTGCCCTCTCTTACGCTGTCCCCCCTCCTCTGCCCTCTCTTACGCTGTCCCCCCTCCTCTGCCCTCTCTTACGCTGTCCCCCCTCCTCTGCCCTCTCTCTCACGCTGTCCCCCCTCCTCTGCCCTCTCTCTCACGCTGTCCCCCCTCCTCTGCCCTCTCTCTCACGCTGTCCCCCCTCCTCTGCCCTCTCTCTCACGCTGTCCCCCCTCCTCTGCCCTCTCTCTCACGCTGTCCCCCCTCCTCTGCCCTCTCTCTCACGCTGTCCCCCCTCCTCTGCCCTCTCTCTCACGCTGTCCCCCCTCCTCTGCCCTCTCTCTCACGCTGTCCCCCCTCCTCTGCCCTCTCTCTCACGCTGTCCCCCCTCCTCTGCCCTCTCTCTCACGCTGTCCCCCCTCCTCTGCCCTCTCTCTCACGCTGTCCCCCCTCCTCTGCCCTCTCTCTCACGCTGTCCCCCCTCCTCTGCCCTCTCTCTCACGCTGTCCCCCCTCCTCTGCCCTCTCTCTCACGCTGTCCCCCCTCCTCTGCCCTCTCTCTCACGCTGTCCCCCCTCCTCTGCCCTCTCTCTCACGCTGTCCCCCCTCCTCTGCCCCCGCTGTCGCCCGCTCTGCCCCCGCTGTCGCCCTCTCTCTCCTCTGCCGCGCGCCAGCCATAGAAAAAAAAAGAGCACAGAAACTTACCAATCCGCCGGGCGCCGGGACCCAGCAGACTCCTCTCTCCCGCAGCAGCTTGTTACTGACGTCGATATTCAGTGACAGCTGCGGGAGAGAGGAGGCTGCTGGGTCCTGGCGCCCGGCGGATTGGTACGTTTCTGTGCTCTTTATTTTTTTCAATGATTGGCCCGCGGCACCCCAGTGACAGCGGCGCGGCGCCCAGTTTGGGAACCGCCGGGTTAGACTGTTCAGCATGCTGATTAACATGCTTTCTATGCAAAATTTGAAAGAACATTGAAAATGAACATAAGATATTTCTTCCGTACTGTTATCTAAAGTTAAAATAAAAACTCACTTCTGCCATTTAAAGGTGGTTAACTTGATTGTTCTGCCAGTTACTCAGTTTCTGGGGGAAGGGGGGTGGTTGTGTGCACTACTATATTTTACAAGGTGGTAGAGCGGCTTTAAAGGATAAAAACAAAGGTCTTAAGTATTTTTTTTGTATCATTTGTATAAAGGTATATGAAAGCCATCTACAACTATCATTGTGTCTGATAAGTTGGCCCTAACTCGGAAGTAACTCATTTTAATTAAGGTAGAGCTGCTTAGAAATGAAAAGCATAAAACCCAGCAGTGATGTGTATGTAAAGTAATGTTTATTTAATATATCCAGTATTTGTTTATAGTACATGTACTTTGGTTGGTATATTCCATGATAACGCTTTTTCTTGAAAATAAAAATAAAGTAATTTGTTACATTCCACTACACCTCAATTTGTTGTTCTCAAACTGTATTGTTCTTGTACACTTTATTTCCTATATAGTGTTGCTCATTTTTGTGTAATATGACTGTATTATCTGTTAAACTGTAGGCCTAAAGTCGCAGAAACGGTACAAGTGCATGAAAATCTACAGGCTTGAGTCATGTTATCTTTTTCAGCTAAGCTGCAGTCATCTCAGAAATGCATAGTCACACTACTTGGTTGGAAATTAGCTCGGTACTTTTGCGTGCCCTCGGAATTGAAAACAAGGCAAAACGTCATTGTTACGACGTCGGATCTCGCGAGTTTTGGATCCTATAAGTAACGCCCTCCACAGAGATCCAGCGCCATTTCACAGAGGGACACAGAAGGGGTAGCACGGTTCTTGGCGGTCTCTAGTGCAGTTGGGCAGCGCCATAGGTAGAAAAGAAAGAGGAGGGTAGCAGTGTTCTTCAAAGTCTCCAGTGACATTCAGGAGAGCTCCAGTGCTAATTGTCATTGCTGACATATAGGGCTGGCAGTCTTGGTCTTCTAAATCTGCAGTCACTTTGTACCCAACACCTTCATCAGGATATTGATGATGAAGGTGTTGGGGGTGTAGATTGCAGGTGCTGGGATCTAGCTGAGAGAAGGGAGGAAGCTGATGCTGGACTGCTTGTAATGTTTAGCATAAGTTCCTGATTTTCACAAAAGCTTTCCATGAAGTCGCTTCAAATGGCGTAACATGGATGAGGTTCCTAGATGGTTAAGGTCCCTACCTCTACTGACTGTGGCTTTACAATGCTACAAATGGCTAGACAACAGTTGTCAGGATTTGTGTAAACATAATTTACACATAAGAGGTGGATTTTTTTGGTCTTATGCCCAGTCATGACAATGGCCGCCGCCTTATCACTGGCAAGAACTGTGAGATGGTCAAAATTGACTGCAAATGACTTGAAATTAGTGTTATTGAGGTTAATAATGTAGTAGAAAAAAAGAGCAAAATTATGTGATTGCAGCGAAAAAAATATAGGGATTTTAGTAAAAAAAATAGGGATCCAAAACACACAAGTGTGGTTTTGCCAAAACCAAAACACGAAGTTAATCCAGATCCAAAGCCAGAACACGGGGGTCAGTGAATATCTCTAGTGATTATACAAATTATTTGTACACACAATATGCATTATTTTAGTCATAGGATCCCTTCATCGCTTTTCAGACTCGTTAAACACGTACCGATGGTATCTGATAATTTTGACAAAGTTAAGCCAATGCGATTTATGACCAATCAGAAAAATAAATCAAATAATGGAGTTTGGAATCAAAAGGATGTAATACCTGGACAGCTGATGGTGCAGTACGTATGGCATCATTTTGTCCTCTCAGAACTGGCTGCATAGTCCAATCACTGAACCCAGAGATCTGGCTGATATTGGTGTGAGGCAAACCGCATATCTAATCTTCATCCTTCTATCTCCCAGTCAGTGTCTGAAGTCTATTGATTTTTATGGTTTTGAAACTAGCTAGATCCTTTTCAAAGGTGGGATATTGTGTGTGTTGCTTTCTTGGTTGTCTGTGTAATTGCAAAGGTAAGAATATTATTGTAGCAGCGGGGAGCACATTTCATTTCATTAAAAGTAGTCAAGTTAATTTTATTGATGAGCCAACACAGCTAATACACTGTGCATTACACTGTTTAAATGCCCTGTTCAATTTAAGTGGTACATTTCATTAATAATGTAGTAATAATAACAATGTTAATGTTCTTGATGCAGGAGGAGGAAAAATAATTATGTATGTAAAATGAAGTTGTCCATTTTTTAATCATTAGCTGATTGCCTACCGTGATTTGGTAATTTCCTTGGCAACAATTATTCAGTTTGTCAATAAAAGCCTATGCAATAATATAGCAAGTTATTAATAAACTAGTCCTTTTGGTATTGCCTCACACTTTATTGTCTGTTTATGCATAAAAAAAATAGTAGTATTGTGGGCAGATATTGGGAACAGTGGGGAACATTTGCAATAACTTTTTGTTTTTGATAGGTGAATGACTGGATTCAGTTTTACACAGTGCTTTTTTTCCCAATTATTGTAGCCTTTGTCGGCTGGTTGTATAGTTTAATATTGTGGGTTGGGTTATAGCAAAGTATGCAGGGGTTTGATTCAATACTTAGTTTATTGGAGAGCAGGGACTTACTTGCTGGAGAGCTTGTGAGTTGTGTTTTGGGCTCTTTTGTCTAGCCAAAGACATAGAGGGTACTATAAAAATGTCATTCAGGGTGTTTTTCTGAATACATATTGTGTTGCACAAGGTAAATATTTTAGTGTTCCACCATTGCTATCAAGTTGTCACACCATAGTCGCCAACTGTCCCTACATTTACAGGGACAGTCACAAGCTTTTCCCCAGTTACTGGTCCTATGTTTGAAATATGATTGGCTGTTCTGATTATTCTATTTGGTTCAGTTCTCATTATCTCTTAAACCGTAAGCTTTGTATTTTCTGTCTAATATATATTAAGGACACATATTTGAAATACAAATGAAGGCATTATACCCATGTCCAGTTAACATGTCATGAACGGGTGTTATAGTGCGCCATATGTCTGCCCGGCAGTGGGCAAAGTTGCATTCAATTGGTCACACTCATGTCTGCAAAGCATGGCACATCATTGCTGCTGTTTAGTAAACCTATTTGGTATCTGAAAATGTCAGTCATGCATTGCAAAAATTTACAAACCCCAACCCCCATGCATTTAACTCTAGATTCTAAAAAATGTGCAACAGTCCTACACCTGTTTTGCACTAAATTTTATTTTGTGTTTTTTGGACTGTCGTAAATGAGCCTTATTTTGTGTGTGGGATGTGTAGTAGTGTACACGGTAACCTTTTGCTCAGCATTTCACTTATTGGCTGTAAGTGCTATTTTATTTATAGCATTACATAGCTATGTCCCTGTGTCTCACTCAACCAATACACCCTGCATATTAAATAAGTTTCTCCTTACACATCAACCTGCTGTAGAGGAGTGAAAGAGCATGGTAGTCATTAAGGCCAGTTACCCACTGGCATTAAAAATGATTCTTTTGCTATTGTTTTCTTTTATCTTTTAATACCTGTAAATGATGATGGGGTAATTGAAACCAATAGGCTCCTCTCACATGTCCGTGTTCACTTGTGCCTGCTGTCAGAAGTGGCGGTACAGCAGAGTCTGCTGCTCTATAGCTCACTGCAAGCGAACACAAGCTGGTTAATGAAGCATCTTCAACATTCCATCAACCGCATGTATAAGCGTTGGTTGAACACAGCTTGCCAATCACATTTGTCGGTATTGCTGGCATTATCTCAACATCACATAGGTAACCACCCTTTAATATAAACCGTTCAAATATTTAATGTATATTATTCAGCTCTGCAATATACAACATTTGATATATTGTCAAATATTGGCTTTATGACTGTTAAATAATTGGAAATATTCATATGCAATTTCATCTTATACTTGCACTAAAGTGTGAATCTCTTGCTGTTTTCTGCTTTACAAAAATTTTCAACTGAAATGCTCCCTGATAAAAAATAAATAAATAAATTAAATTAAAAAATATTCAAATAAATCATCCATTCTTTTTATAGAGGCTTATTATAATAATTGGCCAACATTTGACCTGTGGCTTATTAACATTAGACCGTGCTAAATCGTTTGAATCTGTTTTGGAGAAGTCATTGACTGAAATATGAGCCCTTATTACCATTATCATTATTTTTGACACTTGTATTTCCACCTCTCCATTTTTATTTTTTCGAGTTACTCACTTACTCCTCTCCACCCCCTTTAATTTTAAACGTCATTCCTTTGGTATGTACAGTTTGATCCTGCAGTGTAAGTAGGACATCTGTCCTATGAAATGTGAGTCTTGGTTCGTTCTGTTGAACATGGTGTTTACATAGCACATGTTTACTTATTGACAAGTAAGACATCACTGGGCTGCATAACAAAGTTGTATTTTCTGGTTCACACTTTGCCTAAATACAATAACTATAATACATTCTATGTAGTTTTATTTTTAGGTTATATTTTTAGGTTTTTTTCTTCAATAGTTAAGCATCAAATAATAAAGGTATTCTATAGCCACAGGTGACTGTCCTAAGGAATAACCCATCCTCTTTTACCAGCTAGTAAGACTCATTTTACCCATAATTGTATGATTTGTGTAAGCAGCATGACTACTGTAATTGGAAAATCATCCTTAAAATGGGTAAATATTGAAATCTGCCTTTACAGAGGTATACAAAATGTCATGAAAGATTACACCTTTTTTATAGAGGTTTTTCAGCCATGCAGAGAAGGGTTTTTGACTATCCGTATGGTAGGGTGTTGAAGAGATCGTTTCAGTACAGTTTTTCTGCCTGTAAAGTATAGCACTGAATAAAGTCATGTTGCTATTGAGAAGCTACCTGGACTGATTTGGCTCAGTGGCTTTCCTGAGCTTTTAACCCTTGTGAGAACACTTTACATCAAATTTATAATCTTCTCAAGTTGGGTGCTTGATGCAGGCAAGGTACAGTAATGTAATTGCATGTCATATCTGAGCTAGAGACGAGAGAGGTTATTGATTTCAAATAACTCTAAATGGTCTGGACTGTTTGCCAGTGCCATGAACCTCTCTTAGGTTTTCTTCCGGCGTTTATCACAGGGAGCAATTGGCTACACTTTTAGTACCTGGTATGATGTAGCTCCATCTTGTCTATTTAAGTAATTGCCCATTTATTACCAAATGAGAAGGTAAAAGTGTTTAAAGTGCTTTGACCCTTGCCTCCTTATCTTGATTCATGTCTCTGCCACCAGATATATGTTCCAGACATTTCAACACTCATAGACGACAGTGTAAAACAATTTGGTTGTGATAGTTATGGAAACTTATTTCTGTTTTGAGGGACTCCAGAGTTGCAAGCAGATTGAAGCTGACTGTATTTTTCAACATTACATGATTTCAGTTTTCTCTAAATTCCTCTCCATCATATTTACTCCTACTCCTACTAATGAATAGCAAAATATCTGATTTTCTTTCTGCAATCTGCCAAGTCACTATCTTTGCTGGAGCTTTCCAATGCTAAATCAGCAGTGCAAGTTATTTCATGGTCTGCACGTTATAAGACACAGGTTGCAGTAGAATCATGAAATGTTTTGTTCTCCTTTCACCCTCTTTACTCTCTCTTAATTCGGTCAGTGCAGAGCTCAGTGGAAATACATTGTGGCCTGTTCTGAGCACTGCAAAGTGTAGCATTAGAAGTATGGGCACAAGGTCCTTCTCAATCTCCAATGATCTTGGGAGGTGAAGTGTGACTTAATTTTCAGGAAGGTGCTCTCTCTCCCCCTCTCTCTTATTCCTGGACAGGTTTTGTAGTGTCACCTTGAGATTTCAGAGGAAGAGGCTTCTCCTTGTTCAATTATTAACCACCTCTTCTGCCTCACGTGATGCTTTCACATATCTAGATACAGATTGTTTTCTCGTTTACATAAATACAAGGCAGAGTGAAAAGAAGACTCATTCCATGTATGCATGCACGCAAGGGCAGGCTGGGCTGGGGGGCATCTGCCCCCTGCAGGGGTGCACGAAAGAAAAAAAAGTTTCGGCAGCACTGTACTATCCAGCAGCCGCGGCGCTGTCAAAGAAGTGTCCGGGGTGGTGCTGTATACAATACAGAACCACCGCGGACGCTTCTTTGACAGCGCCGTGGCTGCTGGATAGTACAGGGGCACCTCTTGAGGGGAGGGGTTTCTGCGTGCGCCACTGCCCTGGGCCGGTCCCATAGTGGGCTATCTTGGGCTGGGTCACTGGGCCTCCTGCATTTTTTTCCCTTTAAAATAGGCTGCTGTGTCGAGTCTGGGCCCCGGGCTAAAATTTGCCAGCCCTCCCCTGCATGCATGGTTAGGTTTTTTTTTTCAGGAACAGTTTGTGTCTTGGCAGTAAGCAATATTACATTGTAAAGTAGCGTTAGGGCAGCTGGCAACTGCAAGATGTAGAGCATTCTGGGGAAATAATCCAGTTGTGTTTAACTTTACATCTCCCCTCTTCCCCCCCTGTCACTTATGTAACGTACTGCGATGCTTTCCTTAGCTCATTTCTGATACCAGCATCAGGAGCGTTACATAATATCTGCACATAACAAATGCTTTTAACTTCCGCTTATGCTCTTGCAGTAGGTGTACCTTAATTGGATTTATATACACAAGTGATTTATATGGCAAGTGTATTATGTAACGTACCATCAGTGACCTATCTGCCAAGTTTTGACCTCTTAAATCTTTTCGGACTAGCAAAACTCTCTTGCATTAGGGTGAAGTAGGATTCAAACATAATAGCTGAGTGATGTTACTAGTCTGTGGCATTTTGTCATTCTGTCCTTTGCAGTATGCTGGAAATGGAAAGTATCAGAGAGAGGTTGATCAAGGTAGATGGTGAAAAGCTTATAGAAAAGATTTGGCAACAGTAAGACTAGTGCTCGCTAGCTCTTAACTAGGCCTTCAAGATCCTTGTTTGTATGAATAACTTGTTAGCAGTGTCAAGTGTGTAATGCAAATTAAACTAAAGAGGGGCAAGACAAGTTATAAGAAAACACATGCACATAGCCATGCCTATGATTCCCAAATATCTCAAGTTCATTTACATTTTGGCTTTCCTTTTGCCTTTTTGTTAATGATTAAAGCCCAGAGTTTGCACTTATCGTTTATATGGAAAAAGGTCAGATATTTGTAAATGTTCATAAAGTTAATTTAACAGTTCATTGCACCGTTTCTTAGTTTGTTCTAAATCTGTAATGTCTTAAATCACCTGTGTTCATAATTAAGCAGTTTAAAAATATCGCCTCTCTCATTGTTAGACAGTGAGCAGCGTGAGATGGAGGAAATGGGGCCAATTCCCATTAGGTGTCCAAAGCACATGCAGCTACTTTGCACCTTATACCAACATACAGTATCTTGTACCAGTAAGTAACCGTCCATCCACATGTTGCAGCACGGTGGCTAAATGGTTAGCACTTCGGCCTCACAGCGCTGGGGTCATGAGTTCAATTCCTGACCATGGCCTTATCTGTGTGGAGTTTGTATGTTCTCCCCGATTTTGCGTGGGTTTCCTCCGGGTGCTCCAGTTTCCTCCCACACTCCAAAAAACATACTGGTAGGTTAATTGGCTGCTATCAAAATTGACCCTAGTCTCTCTCTGTCTATGTGTGTGTATGTTAGGGAATTTAGCCTATAAGCTCTAATGGGGCAGGGACTGATGTGAATGAGTTCTCTGTACAGCGCTGCGGAATTGGTGGCGCTATATAAATAGATGATGATGATGATGTTCCAAGGACCTATATAGAGTTTATCAGGTCAGTGCTATCATATGTGCAAGATAAGTGGAGCCCAGTAGCAAATGTTTTGCTTGAAAGTCCTAATTGTACTGATGTTTACGGAGGCCCCACCACACACAGCTTCCACCACCTCTTTCTTCCCACAATGGAGATGTTACTACAGATATCATACAGTGTGGAGGGACATATTTTTACTTTCTTTCTACCTATCTTTTTGTACAAGTCTGGCAGGATCATTTCTCAGATGCAACGGGCGACAGATTTTTCCAGCAGCTGAATTTAATCACTTAGATGCAGAGTGCTGATAGACTGAATCCATTTAATTTCTGTGGCTCATGACTGGGAGGGGTGAGAGGATGAAGGGAGTAGAAGAAGGTCAGTGCAATTTAGTGAACAACATTGGGTTTTTAACTATTTCAATGCCGCACTGCAAAACCCTTTGTCAAATCATAACTCACAATGGCAAAAAAAAACACAACAACTTTACTAGAGCTTCTGGGGCACATTCAGTTCCCAAGTTTTATTAATATATTTATATAATTAATATGTTATTTGTTCATTGGGGTGTAAGGAATAAAGTAGTTTGAAAGTAGTACATTGAAAGAAAATTCTGTTGGAAGTAGGAATGGAAAATAACTGTGTGATTTGTTAATTGCGCTGGTTTCGATTCCAATGCTCATTGTAAATTTGTATCTCTGAAGCAATGAATGGAGACAAAAATGGCTTTAAGTCTGTTACTCCTAGAATGCTAGTTTTAGCTTTAATTTACCAATCCTTTGTCCTGCACTGGGCTAGTTATTGTAAATGTGTCATGAGTTTGCACACAGTGTAGACACATGGCCAATATTCAACACAACACAAATGACCCTTGTATTTTAATTAGATTAATTTGGTTTATATGCAACATTAATATATATGTAGTAATCACTAGATTAGAATGGTCCTTGTTTTTGCCTTAATAAATATGACCCCAGACAGTTATTTATCTTTATCTTTGTCTAGATTCTGTGGTGTTGCCTAGCAACCTGCAACCTCTGAGTAATACAGAAAATTGTCATGCCTGTCTGATTACCCCTCTCATTTGATCCAATTACTACATACTTACAATATTTTAAGGGGGAAGGCTAGACTTGAAGGGCAATGAATATGTATGTTATAATGCACCATAGAAGCCTACATTCTAAACTTTTCCATTGTACTTTTATCTGAAAGGGCTGCTCCTGAACTCAAAATAATTTTGTAAAAAGTATCTTTGGTTTTTACCCTTCACGTAAAATTAAATGACCATAATCTGCTGAAATTTGTGTTCTTTGGAAAACCGTGATGATTTTTCTTGTTTGTAGTTCAGGTTCACTGTACTAAGGCAAACACGTACAAATGCTATCTTCACACATGGACAACTAACAGCAAAATAATTCACTACAATTATGTATTCATTCATGGTTAATTCTTTGCCTTTCAGATATACCTACAGTCCCAAGAGAGTGTGCCAGTGTTATCTGGGCTTACAGCAATATTTAGGATAAACATAGTGATTAGTGTTTTCCCCCTGGCAACTGACCATTCTATGCAATGTTCCATGTCATATGGTCACCTTGGCTGCTAAGCCCATCCATGTATAATAATTTGAGTAAACACTTGCATAATTGAATGAACGGAGATGTTGTAAACCAGCTTAGCCTGCCATGCTGTACAATAGTATGCCTTTAATTTCAATATCACATTGAGAAAGATCAAAATAGTTTTGAACCTTTTTGTTCCTACAAGCGCACAAAAATGTGACAAAGGCTAATTAAACAGGTGATTTTGAAAAATCATAATGCTGGTGTTTCTAATAGCTACCAGTAATATGTAGTTCACTTATTATCAACTCAATGGCAGCCATAACAAATGGTTTAGCTCCCTAACCAGCTAAATAGAGACTAAGTAGAGGGTCTATGCGACACACTTCTTTGAGTCGCAGAGGTGTCTCCTTGGGGACACTAGTAACTACAATGGTGCAGCAAATGTGGGACCTGTCTTATTGGCCTTCTCTATTGTGTGACATCACTTCCAGTTTAGAGGTCAGACCAGCTTATGTGACCTCTGAACCAGAAGTTATGTCACTCATATGAGGCCTAAAACAGCATGAGAAATCCTTGGAACTGCTTACTGTTCCCTGCACCATTTAAGAGTACTGTGTGGAATATTCTACAGTTATGGAGCCTGAGGCCACTCAAAAAAAACCAAAACAGAAGTGCACCCATTCAGGGTAACCCACTTACTTAGGGGTGGGTTCTACATTTTGCAATTAGTTATGTTTCATTTTCTATAATATTTCAAAGGAATATTGTTGAAGGAAAGAGAAGTAGGAATGTATCATCACTGTGCTTGCGGAGCATGTGACAAACCTTTGTCTGAGAAATGTGAAGGGGTTTTTAGTGCATTCTGTATTCCTCAGCCCAAAAGGTTCATTTCTGGAATGATGAGGGCAATGAAAGTTATTTATGTAAATAAAAAAAAGAAAAAGGAGGGTTTGTATGCTATGTGAGGGCTTAAGAGATCCAGACCACAGACAAGTGTGAATACGAACTATGAGGCCTGGTACTTCTACGTGGTATTGGAGGGTCATCTGACAGTAAGTCAGGGCAAATCGAAGAAGATCCCAGATTATTTTACCCTGAAGTTGTGAATGTCCTCATATATATTAAAAGAACCATGGGATTGCTGAAATATTACCTCTTTCCTCTCCAAGATTCTGTTTTTGAGGATCAACATTGTTAAGGCAGAGTGTTCCTATTGCACAGGGTTGTTGACTCTCTCCCGACTTTATATGGATATGAGGGCAGAAGACATGCTAAGACAATAGCATAGCAGATTGTCATCAGATCCCACAAACTTCCAGGGAAATGGTCATTGCACATAAAAGTTGTTAAGACTTCCCATCTCGATGTTTGGACGTCCCTGAATAAGTTTAGTGAGAACAGCGAAGATCAAAGCTGTTTGACCATGGTTTGTGAGAGCTTAGGAAGTGGTATTTCTGATAGCAAAAATGGCTGGCGTATGAGTGGGGAAAATACATGCCCTGTGGTATAAGGAGCCCTTTCTGAATAGCTATACAGACAAGGTTACATTATGAACTAATCCTACTTTCCTATCCACTTATACTTATTCAGCTTACACCAGGGTTTCCCAAACCCAGTCCTCAGGGCTCCCTAACAGTGCAGGTTTTCCATATCTCCTTGCTGGAGCACAGGTGTATTCATTACTGACTGACACATTGTAACAGATCCACAGGTGGTCCTAATTATGTCACATGTGATCCAGAAAACCTGCACTGTTAGGGAGCCCTGAGGACTGGGTTTGGGAAACCCTGGCTTACACTTTTCATATAAATCTGGAGATCATTTTTTCATATCTCTGCCCACGACCAACTATTGAGGAGTAAAGATTATGTACACCAAGACAATATTGGTTTAACTTTTTAGAGTGCAAGAGTTCAGAAAATAGTATTAATTGTTTGTCTTTCCAGTAATACCTTGACAAGGACATGCCCCACCCAAACATACTCTTGCAAGTAGAACAGGCTTATAACAGTAATGTATAAGAGATGAGCAGGCTTCTAATGGAGTAATGGAGTTCAGTTGCCAGAGGTACGGCAACCTCCTGGGTATGCATGGCTTTTGCCTCAGTGGATGATCTCTGTAAAGCAGCAGGGTAGTCATTGATCCACACTTCTAGCAGACTTTATCTTCTGAACGTGATATTTTCTGCTGATGCTCAGTTTGCTTCAAAAAGTTATTCAATATTTTTTTCTACTTTGCATTGTCAACGCTGATATTGCTTCAGCCGACCCTCTTTTAAATGTGTTTTCATGTTTTGGTAAGTCCCATTTTGTTATGGCTGTCATGTAGTTGATAAGGAAATGAGAATTATTACCGTTAACTAAATTTCCTTGAGATACTCCATGGCAGCCCAATATTCCTGCATGCATTGTCTTGTTTTACATTCTACTCAGCTGACTAGGGAGCTAACCAACTCCGTTATAGCTGCCATGGGGTATCTAAAGGAAATCAAATTAACAGTAATCTCATTTATTAACCATTATTTATATGGTGCCTACATAATATGCATAGCTTTACAGGGAATTTTTAATCAATGGTTCCTGCCCAAGTGGAGCTTACAGTCTGTTCACTACCACACATGTACTTTAGGGTTAATTTTTTCAGAAGCCAGTTAAGCTTCTAGTATATATTTCAAGTGTGGGCGGAATCTGGGGCCCTGAGAGGAAACCCCTGCAAGCACAGGTAGAACATACAAATTCCATGCAGATAGTGCCATGGTTGGAATCGAAAGCATGGTCCCTGTGCTGTGAGTCAGCAGTGTAATCCACTGTGCATGCTGCCACATAATTGTAGAATAAAGCTGGGTACACACTACACTTTTATTCACCCAATTATGGTGCTAACCACATAATAAGCAACCATTAGGTCAATATTGCATTAACATGTACACCCCCACGATCATGTTTTAACGCACCAAAGCACATCATATCGTTGTGTGTATACACAACCAGCAGTGTAGTCAGATCCAAGGCTGCTAAGAGGAATTCAGGGCCCCGGTACAACAAATTCATGACCCCCCTCCCCCCCCCCCTCCCCTTATAGTTGAGTAAGCAAAAAAAATAATAATTCATGGTTATTGTCTAAATTCATTGTCACACAATTGGGGGCGTGGCAATGCGCAATTGGGGCGTAGCTAGCACAATAAAATCAGTAGGTCCTGAATTCCCCGGAGCGTGACATTTTGTCACAGCACTCCTGACTTTCAGGATATCTAGCACCCTTGTGTAGTATAGGAAGAATGCAGTGTGTACAGAAACAGTTCAGTCTTGGCTTGCGCCCACTGGGCTCACCAAACATTGGCATTGTCCCTACTAGAATCACAACATTTCACACACTATGCTGCTCTGTCCTACCTGTTCTTCTCACTTTTACCACATGTGGCTGCTGGTTTCTTTAGTTGCAGCTTGTCCGGATCCTGGAATGTTGGAGGACCTATTTGGGAAAAAAAAATGGCTACATTGAGAAAATTACAGCCAGCCCCACCGGTAAATCAATAACATCCATGATTAATAATTAGGCCTTCCTCCAGCCCCAACATTAAAATAGTATTCCCATTACCCCGCAAACAAAATAGCAGCCATTAATTAGCCACCATCTACCTCACACACACTACATTGCCAAAAGCTCCGTGCCATCACACACACATTACTGTGCCCCTTTATCATCACCACGCTATGCCCCCTTATGATCACACTGCGCCCTCCATGCTGCCTTTGCCCCTTTCTTTAACCCCCTGTGCCATGCTGCTTGTCCCTCTTTTCTTTAACCCCAGTGCCAGACTGACTGAATGCTGGGCGTGACATGATGATGTCACACCCGGCATTCAGTCAGTCCTGAACAATGGAGCACAGAGCAGCATAGAGAAGGGACGCCGGCGCCGCAATCACGTGAGTATGTTTTTTTTTTTTATTAAACTACCCTGCTCCCCCCACCAACGACCGAGCCCCCCCCCTCCGAAAAAAAATAATAAAATAAAAAAAGTCGGCGCGAGGGCCGGGGTAATTAGTAAACCCCACCCCTACCCTCTCGGCGGCCCTGGTCAGATCTCCATAGTGTTTACAGAGTCATGATATTTTCAGCCAATGGTTATGACAGATGAAGTTCACAGATCTGAAGGTAAATATTGTAATACGTGTATAGTATGTACACATGAATCGTCATACTGATCGGGAATAAAATTGTCATACTGATTGTTGGTAAAATTGTTAACAATATCGCATCTGGGTAAATATTTTCTGTTAGTTTATAATTTAGCTTAACAGGCTTGTGTAATGGGTATGACTTTAATTCCAAACATTAACTATTGCAAAGAACTGTAGTGTGTGCACTAGGGGATTTAGGCTGTAAGCTCCAATGAGGCAGGGACTGGTGTTAATGATTACATATTCTCTGTGTGCTACATTGCGTAATATGTTTGGCACTATATAAATAAATGATTTGGAATGATTGTAGTGTCAGTATGGTCTTTCTGAACCCGAGAGAAGAAATTTGGTTAAATTTCACATTTATATTGATGGTAATTCCAAGCACATAAGAAATTGTTACTTTAATCTAGAATCAACATGAAACTCTGTTAAAGCTGCATTACCACTTACTTGCTAATTGTTACTCACCTTCTCCTTCCTCTCCATTGTTACTGGGGTCCATCTCACAGCTCTGATAACTGGGCTATGAGGGAATACAAATTAGAAGCCACAGAGATTACAACTTCTGATCATTATTAGCGTATTGCTCATGAATATCATTTGTGGATCAGAGAGGGTACTCAATATGTAACTCACACTGGGCAGATTCTTTGTGAATGGTTGCTGATTTTGGTCACAAATAATGTTCTGTTCTGTTTTATCAAAACCTAGTTGGGTGTTTCTTCAGCAAATGTGAGGTCATTGCCTGGCCTATAAGTGTTAGGGAAGCGTGTGGCCAGCTCTCCAGTGCTGCTTAGCATTTTGGCCCTGCGTCTGAATGACTGGATCTGGGCACACTCATTATTAGCACTCCTGTTTGACCAGAACCGAGAGGTTTGATATTTCAGCACGCAGTCCGAATGTTCAAATTACAATGTGTGCGACCAGCATAAAACTAACTTGATCTATGAAAAAGTCCCTTGTACTGCATATCTGTTTGGCAGGACAATTAGACAGAAGGTGTCCTATGCCCCACGATTGTCTTTCACTTGAAAGCTCAGTTATGCTGTACTGTATCGGTACAACTCACAGCTTATTTCCTTTCTCTGTAGATTCAGTTTGGCTCTATTTTGACAATAGGCTGCTTGAAAAAGTATATGGTCTCATTCTCTTGTGTGAAACAGTGTGTCAAAACACTACTACATAAAGCCGCAATTTGTATTCAGTTTTCTGCAAACTATAAGGGTATTACTTGCTCGGCATATGATAATATTCTCTCAGTGCCTTCATAATATTGTGGGCAATGCTGTGAGTCACAGTTCTATGTGTGTCAAGGACTCTACAGCTCCTGGAAAACTACCGATAAGACGTGAGCGCTTCCTGAAGAATGTGTTGAGGTGGAACAATTTGCAATAGCGTTTTGGGTGTTTTTAATTATAATATGTTATTTAAAAAATTGTTTTTCTGCTGTATTTTCTGCTAAATTCATTGAAAGCAAAACACAAACTAAGCTGTTAATGCCTCAACTGGTGTGAGTAAGAAACTAGAAATTCCTTAGCAAATTAACTTGAAACAGGCAGAAGCCTGGGCTGTCGCAAACACTTTCCTTCTATAGTTACAGTGAAAAGTGGCATGGATCCAGCAGAGCTCTATCACCACAGTCAGATTATTCAGACAGTTAACCTTTTATGTTTCTCTGCGCTAATAGCTGGCAAGTAACCATACCTAAAGAAGCATATCAGTGTGACGCCTTAGCGGGGCTGTCACAGCCATTACTATGCACAAATTGGGTCATTGTGGGGCTCAGAGCTGGACAGAAGGGGCACCACTGGATGTGTACAACTGCATTTAGCGCTTTAGTCAGGGGATGTGTGAAATAGTTAACCTGAACTTGATTGTAACAGCATTGATGGGAAATAATTCTTGATTACTGTGAGAAGTGCCATTCACTGTGAAGGGGGAAAGGACTTGGCTTCTTCATTTATGTAAATAGGATTTCAAAAACGTTACATTTTAACGCCTAAACGGTAACAATGCGCAACCACGATATTCCTCGGAACATCGCTGCTAATTGACTCTGCCCCTTAAAGTAGCAAGAAACGAATAGCAATTATTTGTAAATTATATTGTCATGAGTTGGTGAATGTCGATAAAAATGGGTGACTGTGTTCATTAACTTTGGCACATTAAAAATGATAAAAAAATGCACATGTTGTTTTTAGCTTTCATATGTTACACTTGTTATCATTTAACTGCATTGCAAAACACATGTATACAAAGGTGGAAATGGCTTAGTCAGAGAAATTGTAGGATATTTATGGAAAGTAGTGCACACATGTCCACAGTGTAGGTGCGATAATGCACTGGAGACCAGTCTTTGCTTTTATTTTCTAAACTAAACTAGAAAGGGTCTGTTAAAATCTTAGTGGCTGCTATGGGTACATCTTTTTTTCATCCAGTCCTTAATGCACATTTTCCATTGTATTTTATTAATAATTAGTGCTATATTCATTTTATAAGATGCCACAAGTCACAAAGCCATAACATGCAAAATAATGGACATACACGAAGGATAGTGATGTGCATAAGACGCAATAGCCAGGGTGTAACAGGTGTCGTAAAAACCATGTAAGAGATGAGGACACATACGGAAGCAGACCAGTGATAAGAGGAATCTGCTCCTGAGAGCTTATAATCTAGTGGGGAGAGGCAATAAGAGGATATGACAGAGTGAGAATGTGGGTGTGTGAGGCTTTGCCTATAGCGTTGGAGTTGGGAAGGATTTGGAGACTGAAGGGGAATGCAGAGTCTAGATTACACCCAGACAGTGGATATGAGGAGCATATTGTCAACTGAGAGGGAAAGGTGGAAAGAAGATGATGTTTTGGACATGTTGAGCTTGGATAATGTTGGGTCGTCCATGAGAAGATAGCAGAGACATAGCTAGAGGAGAGGTGGAGTTGGGTGTGATTGCCACAGAGGTGATACTGAAGTCTGAAGGTGTTGATTGGTTCACCAACGGAGGAGACGTATAGAGAGAGCCAAGGACAGAGTCTTGAGGTTCCCAAACGGGAAGGGAGGGGAGCAGGAGCCAGAGATAGAAACTGAGATGGAGCGATTGGACAGGTAGGAAGTGAACCAGGAGAGAATGGTGTCATGTGCTTCTAATTCAGCTAATTTTGAATTCCACAGAATGACTAAATACTCTCTGGAAAGGACTAGATATTCACATCAGTCCCTGCTCCCTACTACACAGACATGCATGCACACAAGGCTCCAAATTGGCATGAGCCAATTCACCTACCAGTGTGATAAACCAGAGAAAACTTATGCAAACATGGGGAGAACATACAAACTCCAGAGATTGAGCCCTGGTCGTAATGGAACCCATGACTCTAGTATTGTCAGGCAAAAATGCTAACCATTGTGCCACCATGCTTGACCATACATTCAAAAGAAAAAGAGAAAAAATTAAAATGCATGTAGATCTAATTCAGCATTTGAGGTTTTAAGTATAGACTTGTGTAACTGGCAGTGGTTGTTGTAGTTGAAGTCTATGGTTAACCTGACATCCCATAAAACACACATTGTTGTGTGGGAGACATAAATTGTTCTTCTTTTTTTTTTCCCCTGACAAAGGCCGAGGTGCAGAAATGCAAAATAAACGTATATATTTCCTACATTAAACAATAAGTAATATAAAGTGTTTGAAAGAATTGGCATACCCTGTTCTATCACCTTTGCTGTATAGAGTCCAATGGGACTGCAGTAGAAGATTATCTGATTACAAAACTATAGGTGTTAAGATGACGTGTTGCCTTGTAATTCTCAAAAGGAATCAACACTGGGCAAAAGTGGAATTGCTTGGATTGTGTGTGTTTTACTGAAGGACAGGCAGAGAGCTTGGTGTTGAAGAGAAATTTTATCTACAAAGTACTTCAGAGTGCTGCCATTACCTTAACTTTGTTTTACATCCTACCCAGATAACCTATAGTTTAATTTTATTTATGACCTAAAGATGAACTTTATTTTGGACTTGGGTCTTCCTTGGAAAAAAATGCAGGACAATATGAAATGGCAAATGAATTATTTTTTTAGTTTGTTATGTAGATATATGGGATATAATCATTAGCGTTCCTCCCCCAAGCCTCATGCCAAGTCAGTTACAAATGGGGATGCAGTTACAAAAAATGTATCTTTTAGTGAATCCGTTTATTTGTATACTTCATTCTAGCTGTTTCTGTACCTCATCTTTCATGGTCATTAGAGGATTGCTGTATGTCAACAGCTGGAGAGTTAAAAAGAAGCCTTTCCTTAGGTAACACAATTATGTGTATAAACCTTTCTTAACAGACCGTTTAGCACAGATTTATGTAACCACACCACCAATATAGCCGTTAAGCTGAGACATATATAGCAGTGCATTGTAGGAAGAGCAGGCTTAGCCATACCTACTTTGCAGGCATTGTGTGTCCTGACCCCTATCTCTTCGGTCTTCTATTCTGTTCACAATGAAGTACAGAGAGAAGCATTAAGATGTGTGACGGGCAGACAGCTTCTGAGTTGAAATGTTTTTCCAAAGCTTATTACAATCATTCTAATTTGACTTGGAGAGATAAGAAACCTATTACAGTACACAATTAGTCAGGGCTTGTTTTTATGAGGGAATTTAGGGGATTGCAGTTCAGTCACCTTTTTTTCTCTTCAAATTAACTATAGAGTGATTTATGAATTTATTTGAAATCCTATCGGTAGAATTTTTTAGTTTTTTTTAAAGAAACCGTTTAATTTTTTCTCTCTACATATATCTTTATAATTGATTTTTCCACCTTTCATACTTCAGAAGGTGTCACAATGCACCAAATGTCTAGAATTATCTATACCCACGAAAAAAAATAAAAGTAAAGAAAAAAAATAAACAACAATATATAAAACAAAATGGCAAGACTTAAGTGTAAATGCTAAAATGTAGAGTTGTAGGAGAGAACTCATCCACCCATATGCTTGGTTTGCATTAACCCCACTAAACTAGTCCCTGGAACTTTGTGGGTGGGTATCTGCAGTTGTTTGCGATTACTCTTTGTCCGAGACATAGGTATTGCAATGGCTGCTGTGCTACTCTAGTCTAGGGGACAGCAGCCTGTTTTGCTGGAGAGCTTGGAAAGCTCTGGAGATATCAATGCTTGCAGACATGGGAAGTACAAACCACCTGTCACCGCCAGCAGGTCCTGACACGGAGAAGGCGTTCTCAAACCGCTCAAAAGAAATTACAGCCTGGCTCTTCAAACCTGTTTCCTGTGCAGCTGTTGATACTTCCAGATAATGCTGGGAAAGTAGATAAGTAAATAAAGTCTTGCTATAGAAATATGAGGGTTTTTGTTGTGTTTTTTTTTTTATATTAGTGTGTTCCATTACAGACCTTTGGAGCATAAGGATTTATTTTTTTAATGGCAGAATCTCAATACTGTACTGCAAATGACAGTGACCAGACAGTTATTTCATTAGTTCACCTTGCGCTGGAACAGTTAAAGCAGATTAGTTCATACAGGTTACTGCACTGCGCATTTATGTTAATAAATAGCACCCGCTGAATGCTGAAATCTACATTAAAAGCAGATGCATTTTTTTCATGGGGTTCTTCTGCCTTCAGCTGAATTTCTGAACTTTTTTTTAATATAATTAGAAAGTGGAACTTTCTGTATTCAGGAAAATATACTGCAATGTGAGTTGAATAAAAATGTGTATGAATGCACCCTAAATAAATGCATGCCAATGGCACATTGTCACTAATTTGATGGTGTATAAGTGGCTAAACAGAAAATATTTTTTTAAAATAAGCAAAAAAAAATATTGATAATGTACTGATTTTAAGAGCACACTCTATCCTTTATTCCTGCATTTGCAGATGAAGTGAGCAAATGTGCATCTTAACACGTGAGGGTTACATCCACATGCAATGCAACTGCTGTTTGTCTCATTCTCTCACCTGTGGATGGATTTGGAATTGACTGTTTCAGCTGGTTGCACAACAGGCTCCATAAGCTTGCTCTGTTCCTCTTTGATACTGCTGATAGTCTATCAAGTTTCTAGTATTGTAATATAGCTTTGTTAGTTCTCTTCATGGTCATCATGAGTAAGGATTTCTACCAGATGGCAGCACTTAATTGTGTACCTTGTCTACAAGACAGGCTCCTAATCCCTTCTCTAGTTTGCTGGGTCAGTATTCAATAGCATCCTCGTAATTTTATCATCGTACCTCACTATTATATTTCGCTCTGTATAATTTGTTTTACAGCATTTTTTAGAATCTCATTAAGCCCCAGTAAAACCCTGATATTGAAGTGTATTATGCAAATTAACAATTAGCAGAAAACAAAGACTGTTGAGAGCTCTGCATATTTGCAAATACAGAGCCTTGTAAAGCGTGTAAGCATACATCTGCCTAGAAGTACTGTGTGTTCGCAGTGCATATTTCTGTGTGGCTTAAAACATTTCCCTGACTGTGTATGATACAGTATTGCACACCATTTGATTTATTTCCTAACATTGCATTTACATTAAACTACAGCAACTCAGGCACGTACTTAGGGGAGGTTCCAGTTGCCTGGAACCACCCTCCAGCCAGGACTCATTGACAAGCTGGTCCCCTTCCTCGGACCAGCAACGGATCTGTAGAACAGTTCTGCCTCCCCGTATATAGTATGTGGCCCGCCCCCCTCACAGACGAGGTTGCCTCTGAAGTGTACAGGTCCAGATGGAAGAAGGGCAGTGAGGGCTCTTACTTTAATATTGATGGAGGCTGGGTATTTTAATGATGAAAGGGGCTAATCTTTTAATAATGGGTGGGAAATATTAACTTATTGGTGGGGGCAATTTTTTTATGGTGAGGACTTTCATTTAATAATGGGGGTCATACTAATGACTATTAATTTAAGATGATGTAAAGGCATAATTAATGCCAGGGTGGTTTGTGGCTTAACAATTTAATGTGGGAGTTTAGGGAAAAGGAGCGCTATTTATTGTACATACCAATTATTTAATATTGGGGCTATTTGGATAGAAGTAGGTTTAATTAAATTGGGATAATTTAAAATTGGGCTGTTTAGGGGGAAATAAGTGCATTCATTGTAAGTACCATTAATTTAATGTCAGGACATGGTGGGGGAATTAGGTCTGACTATTTTAAATGCTGTTTATTTAATGTTGGGGCTGATATGGGGGCAATAGGTCTATTTATTAAATGTGAATACTATTATTTTAATGTTAGGCTGTTTTCATGTAGGGAGGCCTAATTATTAAATGTAGCTGCTATCGATTGAACATCTGGGCTGGTTCGGGGATGGAGACCTAAGTGTGGTCACTCACTGCTAGACTTACCTGACTGCACTGATAGTTGGACTGTATGTCCCGCTTGACACTGTGCTGCCAGTTAGGGTAAGCAACGTGCACTACAGTTAAATGCAAGCAGCTTGCATTAAATATGCAGTACAGTGTGAAACAGGACATTTATCCCAACTATCTTTGCAGTCGAAACAAAGTTCTGACTGAGCGGGACAGTCACATGAAATTGGGACTTCCCCAACAGAATCCTCCAGTGTAGACACAGTTACATTATCCCTCCAATCAGGAGCTGACATTTATTCACAGCTACTTTGTTGAAGGTGATTGGCAGAGGTCCTTGCTATATGAGAGTGCTGGGACCCTAATAATTGTGGGGGTTTACTTCGAATTGTGGGGGTTTATAGGAGGAACCCCCAACAAATTACAACTATGAGGGGGGAGGTATTTATGCAAAGTACAACACAAGGTGGAAAATGTATCAATTAAAGTCCTCTACAACAATGGCGAGCAACCTTCTTTTTATCTGCAACCCCAAATGTCAGTATTCCATTGTTCTGGAACCCAAACTTTCAATCTGTCAAAAATAGACGGTTTCCAATAGAACGTGTGGCCTGAAAATCTGTGGACCCTTTTAAAAAGATTTTAGCATCCTCGTTGCGTACCTCTAATCTACAGGATGTTTGTTTTCAAAACTTTCAACTAAGAATTGTAAGGAATTTTTGTTTTGACTACGTTCCTCTCTTTTATTACTTACTAAATAGACAGTTCTCTAGAAATAGTATTCACATGCTGGCAACGGTTTCCCTGCAATATAAAAATTGCTATATTGTCTCTCCAGCTTGATGAACTGTTTAGTTTGTTTTCCACAAGTGCTACATGGTACATTCTTTCCAAGGATTTGTTTTGTTGTCCTTGATTGTTTAGAAATCCACAACTAGAGTACAGTACTGCAACCTTTTATTTATGACTGAATGAGCAAATAATTTTGTTATCCCCCTTTTTTGATATTTGTAATTTGTAGAAAGGTTGATTGTTGTTTGACTTGTTATTTCATAAGAATTCATATAAATTATATTAATGTCTTTGTGCATAATCAATACTTTGTTTTGGGATTATTGTTTTTATCCCTTACCATTTTCCCCAGATTTTTCCTTGCCGTTTCCCAAATCTGTTCTTAGAAACTCCTCCTTTTGGCTCCCAAAATTGCCTACCTGACTCCAAAGTGTATAACAGCTTCCACTATTACATATTTCATCTTTATTAAAAAGAACGAAAAACACTATAAAGTAATAGCAGCCAAGTATATTAACTGTATTTTTTATACAAATTTATACAACAAAATGTGTTTTGTGGCAGGGGGAGAATTACAGAGTGGGTGGTGGAATTGTAGTGTGGGATCATGGGTGGACAGTTGGGTGCATGCTGTATTATTACATAGCTAGTGTTTTTATTCAGGTAGCCAGTGGTGGAAGTGGGAGTGTATACAGGGGTATGCCATACCACCACTTCTCCTACTGCTTTAATTGTAAACCTATCAAATTCCATTCACTTACATTCCCATTACATTTTCCATACCTCCACTTCTAAATTTCCACTTTGACCAATCCATATAGCCATATATAGTAGGCAGTAATGTGTCTTAAATGTCCCTGCTTGGCAGTTTTAAATGTTGGGTTGGTATAGAATTCATCTTGTGAAACGGAAAACATTTCTTAAAGCTAGCTACTGACTAGTGCATGTTTTAAGTTTAAAAACAGAAGTTCAATGCTTATGTAACCGCATTTCAATTGCCAGTGTGTTTGACAGACTTTTGTGCCACTTACACTGAGGAGGACATTGAGACCTAGAGAACTCATAGGCTATATTGTCATGAATATTGATTCAGCCCACAACCTGGATGGTTCTAATAAGTACAAAAAAACCAAACTCTCCTCATTGTAACATACATAAACTCTTATGTTGAATGAAATCTTGAGGGGCTGCTCTTTCAATATAGACCATAGATATCTTAAGCAAACAACCAAAAAACGGTATAAGTATATGAGCAAAAGGCACTCCAGTTCTCTAATAATCAACAAATGGTTAAATAATTGTTCATATTTACATATAGATGATTAAAAACTTACTATAGAAATTGCAATTATTGGGCAATAAGCCTTTATTATTTGGATCACATATAGGCGATATATTAAAAACAAGGATTGGAAAAAATGAGTTAAAATTGTTCAGACCTATGGAAGTATAAGCCGGTGGGATAATATAGTATAGGAAATTGATGAGATATGGAGTTACTCTTTAGTATCTGTAATTTTGTATACTCAAATATGTACTCCAATTATGTATATCTCACATAGGTTAAAAATCCTAAGCATGTTACAATATGTAATAGGAGCCTAAAATAACCACAAGGGACATACCATTGTAAAGAATAGAAAGCCATAATGGTTGTGGGACACTACTATAGTAGTATAGTAGTGTCCCACAACCGTTATTGCTTTCCATTCTTCTATTAGGTGACAGGTACACTTTAGAAAACAATAAGTTGTGATTTTAAAAATATATCAAAGCAAAAAAAAACAAAACCTTTTTTGATTGCAACATATGAAATGAATTATTGCACCATAGCACTGAAATAACAAGACTGTGTTATGGCACTTTTGTCATTCTAGTGTCATCGTGTTCCAATTCTTTATTTTATTTATTATTTGCCTATGAACTTAGTGTGTGAATAAGTACAACTGAAATGTCCCTACTTGGGATTTTAAGCAGAAAATTGTTTGAGTAGTTAGAAATAAAAGCACTTAGCCAAGTTCTCCTTTTAATGCAAGTGTGCTTCATTCCATAAAGGTAATACTAATGCTACGTACATTGGGCTACTGCTTTTATGGCTTAAAGTAATTAGCATTTGTTTCTACTTTTAAGTGACAGATCGCCGGCAAATGAAAATAATTGTAATTTCTACACAGGTAATGATTGGCGCCCATATTTGTTTTCAGTTTCTCTGCCATTCCGCAGGGCCAGAGGTCACCCAATATAGCCATAATGTTGCTAGGTGTGATGTTGTGCACTGGACACCACACTTCATAAATTTTTAGTGTGTGACCTGTTATTTAAAAGGAGCTTGCAGTCCTCCTTTGCAACCATGTCTTTTCTGCTAGGACCTAACTTTTAACTTTAGAAGAAGGATTCTAAAGTGGATGTCTGTTTAGGAGATCTGTTTTCTCCGCTGTTCAGTGGCGCCAGCAAGTTCAACAAATAATAATCACTTACTCTATTCTCCATGCTGTTGTACGGTGGTCAATTTAAGATGAAAATCAAAGCTGCAGGGCCCCACCATTTATCACTGCTTAACCAACTTTACTACCAATGTATGTGGGGTTAGATTGACTCTCTGGTGTATCCATTTTATTTTGCAAGCAAAATGTCAGTATATTTTTCAACTTTTGCCCCCCAAGATGTGTTGATCTTACCTATAAATGTCAGCCAGTGTTATATCCTACTCTGGGATTGCCAGATCACAACATGTATTTAAAAAGAGAAGGGATGACATTTGCCACTGTAATAACTTTTGCGTACTATTATACCATTCTACTCGGGCATACAACCAGATTGCACTTCATTTGCAAGGTTTGCCTTTCCTTTACTATATACCACTGTTGGCATAGTAAGCACATTGTAATTTCCTCCTTGATTATAATACAGGTAGTATCTATTACATTATACTTTTGGTAAGTGCCAATGTCAGCATGCACTTGTCTATGCACTGTTTGTAGTATCTTGTTCCTCAGTAGCTATTGCTGAAGTCAATGCTCAGATTAAATACATTTTTTTTTTGTTTTTGTTTTTTATAAGGAGACCTGCTACTTTTATATGAATATGTAACACAGCAGATTATACCGTGGCCCAGTTATTATTTTTTCTATGATGTGTTAAACTTAAGTGATACTTAGTTGAACTAAGCCTGAATGTGACAGCTTCACATGACCCGTAAATACTATGCTTAGAATGTCAGTTCCATATATAAATAAAACAATCTCATGCTTTAGGCTTTCAAGCTGCAGAACTGCCAAGTGTTTGTTCCCAAATAACCCTGTGAATTATGCCATGTAATTAACTTGTGAATCAATTTGAAATCACAAAACTCCTAAATCTTTGTAGACTGACAGCATTTCATCCGTTTCCCTCATTTGAAGGCAAGGTCAACTCAAACAGCTGTTCAGTCATAATTAGCCAACCCTGACACCGTGGGTAGAGCTATTGAAAAATTACAGGGGTCAATGGCTTGCCGACTTAAATTTTAATAGGTACATAAAATATAAAGTGCTGACTTATTAAAAATTAATCCGTCTGTGAGGCTGGTTAGGCCTTTTGTAGAAAACTAGCACTGGGAATAAAACCCTTTTGGCTGGGAAATAAGTCTCTTACCTGTTTTGGAGTGCACAGTCAGGTGGAGGGGAAATGCTAACCTATCTCTTACCTGTTTAAGGTTCGGTTCTCTTTCTATATAAGAGCAGGCCGTCATTGCTGCAATCCACTCTTCATTGGCTTTGCTAACATCATTCTCAGAGAAACGTGTAATTCCAAGCAGAGATCCTGGTTAAGTGGACCTTGCACATGTGCTCATTATTCAGTCTGTGTTACTTCCTTCTTAGGTACTAAAACCGTTTATTAAAATACAATTTGGCACACGTCTCTTCTGCACTGCTTGGATCCCTGTGGCTGTAGGTGTCCGTTCTCAGGATTTGCCGGTGCCTTCTGTTTGAATAATTGTTTACATTTATTTCATTGATTGAAAATGTATACACGATAGAGTGAACCCGTCAGCGTTTGCATAGCAGCCGTCCCTAGAAGTAGATGTCTCGTTAATTGGTAGCTGATGATAAAGAAAATGATCAGTCAATTGAATCATGCTTCATGATTGAATTGACTGATTAAGTAAGAGTCATGGGGGACGAAATTACTGCGCTAATATAAATATTAGACAACTGATATATTGCCAGCTTAAGTCCATTTTTTTCTCGTGACAACTGCACGTTGGACCTCCTAAACATATAAAAAGTTCAGCTGAAGTATAGTTGTTGTATATCCTGTAAACTTTATAGCAAATGTCCCTTACTGAGATTTCGGCTGTTTTCAGCTCTCCAGTTGGCTTCTATAGGATGTGTATTTGTTTCTTTCTGAAACCATTTGCTTGTTATATGTCAAATAAACAGATACATGCCTGTACAATTTTATATTTTTCAGATACATAAGTATAACTTAGTAATAACAAATAAAATGACAGCATTTTTTTCTTTTACATTGCAAATAATCGGGGAATTCAGGTAAAGGTGAGGGAAGGATGGGGAGTAGGTCACTTGGATAGAGACACATCACTAAAAAGAGGATATGGTCGAATGTGAAACAGGTTGAAGGAGAAACATCAAGTCAAGAAACAAGTGCAAGGAATGTATTTAACACAAATAGGGATTGGCTATTCTACTAAACCATTCAGATAATGAGGGAGGTCTTCCAGATTTCCAGTGAACCGGAATCACAGCTTTAGCTGCATTATTTAAATGGTTCAACAGCAATTTCTTAAAAGTGGAAACGGGGCATGTGGTGTATAAGAGAAGCTAGAAGCCCAGGACCTGTGGACTTCGGTATCGGTACGGAGTGTTTACATGGGAACCACTGAAAATAATGTAGCACATAGCTGTGATACCCCCCACTCCCCTTGGGCTCCTCTTCCTTTGCACCCAGGAGAGACTAACTCTATTTGCGCTGGTATTTTCCTTGTTATGACACTGACATGCAGCGAGTACAGGTCTTAGTGCTTGTTCCTGCGATCATCTCTATTTTCTTTAGTGTTCCCTTAAATTGAGCTTTCTTTAGTTGCAGATGAGTGTTGTATATATAAATCCTATGTCTTTCCATTTTATTGGTCTTTGATGTTGTTGATGTTTGTTTGCCTTGCAGTGTTTGTATCGTATGTGGCCATACTTATGTGTCATATGTGCCTTTGTATGTATTGTATGCACCTGATCACTGGAGCTTAAACATACAACTGAGAATAATATTAATAGTAGTTAATTAATTTCACAGTAATGGTTTGGGGTGTGGAAGTTTGACCTTATCGCTGCTCAGCACACCTCTAATCCCACTTGAGGAAGTCAGCAGGGGGTTAAAACGGTCTTTCAATTTAGACTTCCGGAAACTTTTTCACATGCATACTTTTGAAGTTTACTTGGCAAGGATATTTCCTCATCCTTTATCTCACTTAGTCTGTATCCTCCGGAAGACCTCTGTGTATTTTTCACCATACCTTTTTTTTTTTCTTTCTGTGTAGCGTATTATTCCTAAACCGGACTGTCTATAAAACACTACCAATGAGCTGTGCTACGGCGTTTGCAAAATATGCCAATAATGATAGAGTAACATTCCCCTGGCAGCAGGAAATTTCTGAAAAACGAATGCCTTATCCACAGGTTCTTCCTGTCTGATGCTAACCTCTTCTCTATAAAACCTGCTGCCTAACAACAGATTAATATGCCGAGCATAATGGCTGCACAGCATCATTTCTTTTGTATGCATATATGACCTAAAGCAATGTGGCCTATAGTAAGCAGAGGCCATGATTTCAAACAGGCTGCTCGTCTTTTGAAATCTGCAACGGATATTGCAAATGCCAGCAGCCAGTTCCACCAATATACTTCTTGCTGTGTTTTGTCACAGGATATAATGAGAGCAGCTGTAAATAATTTAGATGCCTACCTCTCACATGCCTTTGTTTGCTAAGATTTCTCCTATGCCCTACCTGCTATTTTATATACTTTAGAGAGGTTATCTTCACATTTCTGTCTGCTGACTGTTTTTTGTGCATATTGTTCTATCTGTAGTATTCTAAAACCGTGCCCATGCGGTAATGCATTTTTCCTCTTTTGTGCCCCTATGTAGCCTTGCTTTTAATTTCTTCCATAGTGTTTTATTTGGGTGAAATGTGCTACCTGTCACTGATTGTATTTTGTATTAAACATCATACATATATAAATTTATGCCTCACTTGACCTCGACAATAAGAAATAAAAATATATTGCTTTTTTGTGGTCTCTGACCTGAACACAAATCACTATATTGAGCACCTGAATGTTACTCGGGAAGTTAAGAATACAGTTTTACATTAGATACATATATTCTTAGACAACAGGGGTATGTACTGTGGCTCAACAGCTGTTCAGCTGGAACTCCCACCAAGCTATGACTTTCTGGGGCATATTCAATTAGGGTTTCGCGCGTTACCGCGGAAAGTGCGCGTCATTGCAGGTATTACGGTACTGCAATAACGCGGATTTTCGTACACAACCCTATGGGCTGCGAACGAAAATCCACATTATTGCGGTAACGTGGATTGAGTTCGCGGCGCGATCCCGCGGACCGGAATTGTAATTGAGTATGCCCCTCTGAGTCTTCAAACCACAAAGTTTGCCATACGTGTTAGTTGCTTTCTACTGAGTTCATATGCATTACTCTTAACATTGCGAATTTTCTTTCTTCTATCCTAAAGTTGTCAGTGGTAAATGTGCAATCAGCCAATCAGGGCAGCTTATATCTGGGTGGCGAGATTATGAAAACCATTCTGATTGGGTGGTTGCGTATTGTCCCCTTAATGTCCACTAAGTTAATTCATTTGCGTTGTGGCTCTGTGTCCTTGGTAATTATTTTTATTCTAATTTGTCATTTCATGACTTAAAGAATATTCACTATGGATTTAGGAGACTAAAGAGGCAAACAGGGGATGTTGAGCGGTATTCATTTTAATTTAAATACTAAAACATTTGGGATGTCTGTGCTTTTTTTTTTTTGCTTTTTTAAAGTTGTCACAATATGAAAAATATTGATAGAATATTTATTGTACAATAATGTTATTGATTAAAAATGTTAAATAGCAGCATACAGTCATTATTGCTAAATATGTGAGGGGTAAATCATATCTTCCAATTTTCTCCATATCAGCGGAACAGTCCTGTTTTTAGGACTCAGACCCAGGGTCATGTTTGTGCTGCAGGTGGGAATATTGGGGGAAGGGAGGTATGTAATGAGCAGCCTAGCGCTTTACAGTGCTATCCAGCCCTCTGGGGGTGTGGCCATATCCTGTCTCCATGACTATGACCTCTGTCCCGTTGCTTGGAGGTATGGTAAAGGGTAGGAGAGGCAGCAAGTCTCGTTCAGTCAAGAGAAAGGGAAAGTAATAGACAGTCTATATAAGAGATAGTTTAACTAGTCAAGCCATAATTTATCAAAGATTTTACAGAATTTATTTATAATGCAAGTGATACTCCGTTTTGTAAATATACCAAACTGTTTATTATGACTGCTTGCGAAGGAGTCTGTGCTCTTCTAATTGCATCCTCTATGCACACCAACTTTAATTATTTAGAATGTTACAAACAAGTTAAGTTAACTGACGGAGTTTAGGTCAGTGGGTTTCTGTGTGTGGACTGTTGAACTAATCCAGTGTTGGTAATCGCTTATGAAATACAACTTTGTCTTGGCTTTCACCTTTGGGTGTAAATGATGATGAGGAGCTGGACCTTCCAAACACTAGAGCCACAGCAAGGCACCCCATTGATCTTTAACAACACAGGCTTTTTAAGCTAAACAAGAAAAACAATTATTACCCTCCACTTTCTTTCAACTGCTTTTCTTTTACTGTAATGGAGATTTAGAATCCATCACAGTTTGGCTATTATTTCTGTGTAAACCATGTCATGCCCTATTGCACCAGGCAAACAGTCAATTTTTTCCATTACGCTTAGCTGTGAATAACAAGATTGCTGCAAATCAGAGCCAAGGGGGAAAATGGTCGTATTCTACAACCTTTGGCAGTGAAACAATAAAGAATGGGTGCAACTAAGCTTATAGCATCTCTTATCTACCATGTTTGCATTTTGGGTAAATCTGTATACTTTTAGTTCTGCTGGTCCTTTGTATTGCATTTCTAGTGTGGAAAAAACAGGTACCGTACTTTTCAAAGGACAATGGCAAATGTAAAAGAATACTTATACCCCATTCATACTGCACCAAAATCCAGGTAAAGAGCGTGACATTGACAGCTAATTTTTCTTTTGGAATGTATTGTATGCCCAACAGTACACAGTGCCCTCATGTTACTAAGGGGGTTACAGCCAATAATTGATGAAGAAAACTTTATAAAATTGTATAAGTTTATACATATACATTTTATATTTTTATATAGATATACAGTGCAGAACCCATTCAGCTGCTGCCAGGTGGAGTGAGTTTAATAAAATCCCATATGTAAACCCAGTGCAGAGCACTGTGTATTGTCCACTAGTGTTAGCGACTACTCGACACTTCCCTTAGAAATGAGCATGCATGCAGGTAGTGGCGAGTAAAATAAATAAATAAAACATTAACTTAATAAATGGTGGGTGCTTAGATAACATCCCTGGACAAACTCGTACCTGATTTTTTTTTTTTTAATTTATAGTTGAGAACTGCCAGGTAAATAGCACCCATCTGTTTTGGTGACTTGTACCTCACTCAGTCATCATACAGGACACTGTTTTCTGTGTAAAAAGGACATTTGGTGCAACCTTTGGGAATTACCACAATATTTAATTGTTCAAGTCTGTATATTAAACCATGTGAAGAGTTTTTGTGATTCTTACCTGCGTTTCCCCAGTCCAGTTCAAATCGAAAAAAATTACCATTTAAAAAATGCTACTGTAAGCATGCTCTATATATCTTCAATAAAAATATCTTACATCCGCTTGTGCAGACTAAGAAATTAAACTGTTTCCAGCAAAACCATTGCAAAGGGAATGTGGGCCAGGTCATTGAGGTGCAAATTGCCTCCAGATATAGAGGGTGTGGGGTAATGTGCTTATTTTTCACAACTGTTAAATGTGTTTTGAGAGAAGTAGTATGACATTGTGTGATCGTATTCATATCCCATATTTTGATGTTGAGGTGGTTGCTATAGGAACAACTTTTAGGTCTTCACCATTGTCATGGCACCCCGTGTGGAGCTACCCATGACTAGGTTCCCTAGCAATTCTGTGTGTGCACAAAGGCAGAAGAAAAAAAACAGCTTCATATTTTTCAAGAGATTGAAGTTGATTGACATTGTGATCCTCAATTTTTAAATCAAGTTGGTCTTTAATCCTAAACACTGTTTTTCGATTGGGAAAAAAAAAATCTGTATAAAAATATAAGACAGCAGGAGTCTTGAGTGTGTTCTTTTTACTTTTCACCGGTAACAGTAAGTAGGGAGAGGAGGCAGACACCTCATGGTTGAGTGCTCCGAGGTTGGACAGTGGTTCGGTTCCTCTGGGAGCATGTTGAGATCTTGCAATTTGGAGAGGACAGGATATTCTGTACATTTATTGTTTGCTTACAAACAGAGAACTTGAGGGAGGGAGAACTTAGAGAAGTTAAAAGACTAAAAATATGGACACTTTTTTTTTACTATAATATAATTTTTTCTTTTTTTTTTTTTGTCACCGTTGTGTTAAACATATTTTCTTAGACTACACCAAATCCCTATTTGGGATTCAGTCAAATATGTAATTATTTTACAAAGACATGGGTGAACACAACTAGTATATGTTAATTTTAAACTGTTACCTTTTTATGTGTGATTTTAAATGTGTATTGTGCAGTAAAATCAGAGGAATTTGGAGTTGTATTTAGTTTGATGTATCTTAACAAGTATGTCTAGTCCAAAGTAAATTTTTAGTCAATGCTCTCTCTCCCCCTAAGTAGCAGAATTGTATTGTCCCATGCCCCCATAGTTTGAGAGAACTCACCCCTGCTAGACTTACAAACGTTGATCAGGTGCAACCAACACTTGGAGAAAATCAATGATACAGCACTTGCAGGGGTGAGTTTTCCCTAACTGTGTTGTAGTAGAAAACCACAGTTCTGCTATTTACTGGAACTTCAAGTGGCATTGATTAAAAAAAACAACTTTTGACTGAATACATCATTTGAAGATTAGACCGCACCTGAATCAGTAGATAGATAAGTCACATGCAACACACTATCCTTTCCCTGATTCATTTACTATCTAATCAAACTTATCTGAATTTAGAAAGTGTCTTATCTGTGGAGTGTTGCTGCATTTCATTTCTTAGAAGACCTTGTTCGTTTTGGCAAGTTGCACGATTGGTTAAACATTTTTGGGGCTGCTGTGCCTTTGATTTACTTAGCAAATATATCGTCTGATTTACTTGTGAGTACAAAGGAGTTCTGGTTGACTTCTGTGTGGACTAATGCCAGCTATAGACCACAAACATGAGTGGAATTCATTGACAACAGAGGAAATGAAAAGAGAATCATTTCCTGACACAGGGCACTTCCATCCACTGGCCTGATGGGTTATTTTCCTTTCAAATAACTAGAAAATTAAAACTTGCACGTGCTGGCAGTCCCTGGGTGCCGAGCTCAGGAATGATTTAATTGTCCTTCAAACAATACCGAGGAGATTTTTTTTTTCCAGATTCAAAACCATGAAAGCTAAATCGACTTTTTTTCCTTGCCTTGTTCGAAGATGTTGGACAAGTGTAAAGCGTTTTTCTTCCTCTGTGAACCCTGAAGCATTTCACAATCTTGAGAATCTTTGTGTGCATATTCAAGCTGCATCCCTGAAGACTGTGGCAAATTAAGCTATTAACCTTGTGCCCTTGAAACCCACATTTTGGCAGTGCAGATTTTGGGAACTGATAACAATGTTTGTCCCCCCTCTCCTGTGTGGGAGACCTATTTGTGTTTTCTTTTCTATGTAGAAAATGTATGTAAATAGGTTCAGCTAAAAGCCAAAGTTGACTTGCTCTGAGGCAAAAGTGATCATCTCAAAGCATTAATGAAAGCGTTTACACAGGAGAGCACAAACATATGTAAAGATTATGAGCCAGTAACATAAATCTAAAGTACTTTTAAATCAATACTGTAAGTTGCTCTTTCTAAAAACATTTCTGTACAATAAGTGCTTTGATTCAGGACTCCTTTAGAAGTGATTCTTTTATTTTAGAATACTATATTATAATCACATGCAAAATAGATTTTGGTCTATTTTGTAACCTGCCTATGCCAAAGTGTTGTGTATCTAGTGTGTTTTTTGTGCATTTTTGTGTACAGATTTCTTTGCAAAGTTTTAGTGTGATTTTAATAATAATTGCACATCTATGTTGCGAGTAGAGGTGAAAAATACACATATGTCTATAAGGGGGAATTTATTTCAGTACGAGGTCCCGTTGGAGCCATGTGCAATGACACTCCGGCGATATTTGGATTGAAATATCCACACTTTATGGAGTGAGAGCAAACATGAGAGGATATTTCTTTATTGTGGGCAGCATGGGGGCTCAGTGGTTAGCACTTCTGCCTTACAGCACTGGGGTCATGAGTTCAATTCCCGACCATGGCCTTATCTGGGCGGAGTTTGTATGCTCTCCCCGTGTTTGCATGAGTTTCCTCTCGCACTCCAAAATCATACTGGTAGGTATGTGATTTTATTCTGTTTGTTCACCAGGGTCTGTGTTGTATGTATGTGTGTGTGTATAGCCCATTGCATCTCTTCTCTGTTGCTTATTACATGTGACTGCAATACTAAGAGAAGATTGGATATAAAGCAAAAAGAAAAAAATATTTAAATTAATCCTCTTATTCCGTAAACTGAATCACAAGTGTGCAACGGCATTTTGTGAGTGTGTGGCTGGCTTTAGAAAAGGAAGGTGTTATCTGAGTCCACTTTACAGTGGCAACACTTCAATCAAGACAGTCATTGTTTCTGGAAGAATTGTAGTTTCTGTGTGTTTCTCTCCCTAGAGAGGTTCTGTTTTTATCTTCCTACTGCATATTCAATTAGTGCAACATAATAGTAGTGTGTACATTTTCCCTCAACGTATGAAATTTTTATCCTATTTTAATTTATCTTTATGAATGTCTACATTAATGCTAACACCTATATTATTGCATCATACGGCTTAATAAATGCTGTCAGAGGTGTGGCTCATGGATTAAGATTTGATTATGCAAAATACTGTTGACTGCTCCATCATCGGCTGTTCACTTTGTAACACCTCATGTGCGTTGTCATCTTGTGTCTAATCTTGGATGCTGTCATGGTTTTCTCGGCTGTGAAGTAATAGCATGCAGGGAATGTATGACAAGTTTGTTCTCCATTTTCCCCTTGCCTTATTTCTACATTATTAAATACAGTTGTATTTTCATTTTTTCAGTGTTTTTTTTTTTTTTCTTATATATTTCTTATTCAAAATTGTCATCTGCTCATTTCCTGCCATAATGTTTGGTTAAAACCAACCGAATAATAAAACATTCCAAAGGATAGGCCACACTCTGTTTTTTTTTTTTTGTTTTTTTTCTTTGTTCTACAGTTGATTACAATATTGCAAACTATTTGTGTTGTATTTTATGCTGACTTTTGAGTGAAACATAAGCCTATTTTAATGCCCTTTCTAATATATTTACTTGTGACCTGGATTATACAATTGTACTGTACATCTTATGGCATTGTCATTTGTTATAATCGGTCATCAGTTGGTTTTAAAACTAATGACTAACTTCTACAAGTAATTCTTGTTGTGTGGCAAGATGATGGTCTGAGCACTCGCATCCCTCATCAAGTTCTTTTGTATTGAATAAAGAATGGAAAGTTCTACTTTAACAATAAACAAAAAAAACCAAATAACTAAATTGTTCACAATAATGTTGCAGTCCTCTGTAAAACAGTAAATGCTGAGTGGTGCAGTGAAGCTCATACATGCAAACATAGTTTTTACTCGGATAGCCGGATTAAAATGAATAATGTATTATCAAATGAGTAAAGACTGTGGTATAAGTATATCATGACATGAACCTCAGATTACTTTCTATTATACGTGTAGGATCCGTACTACCATCAGACGAACCTAGTCTGTCATCTGTCTGAGCGACATATCTCATTCAGTGTTTTTAATATTCCTGTGGCCCCCATTGAACTTCCAGCACCGTGTAAGTGGATTTAATATAGTGCTTCACATAAAGTTGTCCACTTTACAATACTGTCATATTGTATTCATTGGTTAAAAAAAACCCAAAACTAAAACCTGCCGTTCCCTGCTGCATGGAGTCAAAATACGCGATGTGCAGAATGTTAAGCCGCAACCACGGTGAAGATGCTGGTTCCTACTGGTCCTCCAGTTCACAGCTAGTTTAAATGAGTTAACTAAAAATTTTTGCAATGCTATGGTATCCAAAATGATAAAAACTGCAAGCCTGCAATTCCCGAAGTTACATGTAAAGGAAGCATGTGGTCGGTGAAAAGTAACCAAGTAAATTGGAATGCTGCTTAATCATCACACCACAATTGATATCCGTTATATATTGTGAGTTAGTTCTTAGTAATGATTGAAACTGTGTGTGCATATGTAATGAGAGTGTTTGTAAAAAAAAAAAAAAATGAATTTTCTTTTTCGGCCTTTTGAAATATTGGGAGATGTGATGTTTTTTTGTTTTTTTTTAATAACCTAAGCACCGGAATAAAATGAATCTTAATTGTAGATCTGGGTTACATTTAACATAGTGCTGATGTATAGGGGAGGTCTTGATCCCACATTTCTCTGCCTTCCTTTACAGGATTACCACTTTTAATGCAGAAGGGATACACGGGCCCCTAAGTGTTCATTTTAATTTTATGGCCTGGATCGAATGTAGCTAAAAAGAAAAAACAATGAAATCAGCTGTTGCATGTAGATGAGATGGAACCATTGCTCTGCACCTCTGTCATATGCTTATAAAGAATGGATTAACTACTGCCATTCCAGGTGTGCGTTTGTTACAGGGCCGGACATATGCGTGCTCTGAAAATCGGAGCAAGGGGTTAGCACACATTCTGAGAATAAAGCTGGGTGCACACTGCCTAATTTTCACCAACTTTTTATGCCGATTGATTTAACATCTGATCGATGGTCCGATCGCTCGGTCTATAGACTGCATACACACTAGCCTCATTTTAGATGATAAATGGAAGAGCGACCGTCCTGGTAGCGACTTTTACAGCCAAGTTGTCGTGAACAATGATTTAAATTTTGTACACACTGAAGCGATATTTGCGGGTTATATAACGATATACCAAAGACATTAGCATAAAGGGGCTTTCACTGTAGTTAACACCCAATAACGCATAAAAAACAGAGGACAACAAAATTCAGCTAAATTCTCGAATATTCTTGGCTCACAATACTCCATTGTGTCGGGCATCATCGCTGATCTACAGCAGAAATCATCGCCCATGTGAGTGTATAAAATTACTGAGGAACCTGTGTGGCGCCGAGGGACGTGAGAAGATGGCGGATGAGGAGCAGGTGTCAGTGGGGGTTGGAACAATGGGGTGGAAATGGTGCTAGATGGTGTAAAATAGTGAAGCCAATGAGCCCAAGGGAGATGGAGATGTTGGTAAAAGTACTGGACCACTGGAGACTGGTGCGAATTCGTAGAAATATTAAAAAAATGCCAGTATCACGTGTACTGTACCAGTTTGAAGGCGTTTATTTCATTTTAATTTAGCATGAAGCAATGCAAAAGCTAGATTTGTAACATAGGTTGTTTTTTTCAGAAGGAAGAATTAACGTTGATAAGAGCAGCTTAAAATTGATGTCGAATACAGACATATGAAAGAAGTTGTACAAGAAGGTATTTAAATGAACATGTGTAGGCAACGCAATGCTTTGGGCACATACATACCTGCACCGTTATAATAATGAAAATGGGGCCTGTTTTACAGAACCTATGAAGGTTAAGCCCGCTATTGTACTAGAGGGACCACAACATAAACTGATCTCAAGCAGTGTGCAAGGTGAGCCAATGGTGTCAGATAAAGCCTTTTGTTACCTTTATTACAGATATAGAATTTTAATGCTAAACATTTTTTATTTCCTTGTTTTCTAGATAGCATCATATCCAATGAAAGTTCTGAGGGAGAAAAAATAGTTGTAAAGCTCAACGATTATTTTAAAGAAATAACAAGTGACGTCCGGAAAACAATTAAAAAGCTTGTGAAGAATTTTGTTGAAATGTCTATGCTGTTTTGAACAATTCTGCCACAACTCACTAGCACCTTTAAAGTGTAATACTATATTTATAACTTGGTATTTTGCTCTAAATATTGTAAATTTTTCTGCAATAAAACTGTTGCATTAACATTGTGTGGTTTATTCTGATTGTTACAAATATTAGTTAATAAAGGTAACTAAAGTTTAATATTAGTTTATAAGTTTAATCGTTTATACAGATATAAGTTTAGAAAGGGTAAATATGAATAGGCTGCCAATATAGATGTAAAAGGTTGGTATAACCCTTTACTTTAGTAAATTGGCTGCCATATGCTAGACCATTAATGCAATAGACTACTGCTATTGCTATTCCGTTACAATCATTTAATTAACAAGTCCGTGATGAACGGACACCGCACCACATGGGGCAGATAGTCATCTGAAATTTACATACACACGCCCGCAGCAGAGCCCTAGCATGAGGAAGTATCGAAGGATTATCGTGGATCGATCGTAAATTCATACACACAACACGATGAAAAGGTGACGAACGAAAATATTGAGCGGCACGACCAACTAATTGAGACGACAATCAACCATCGTGTCACTGCACACACTAACCCGACTTTCGAACGAGCGGTCGTATGTCGGCTGGTTGAGGCGATCATTGGACAGAAAACCTGTAGAGTGTACCCAGCTTAAAGCAGGTAACCGGGAGGCTAGAGCTGTACCACTGAACCCTTCCCCCAAATTCTGCTATGTGGCCTGGCGATGCAGAGATCCGCCCCTGCTAACTAGTACTACACTACAACAGTATTTAATCTACAGAAAAAAAAAGCACAGGATAGTGTTATGTGAATACTCCTACCCAAAAGCTGAATTGTCTTCTATCATTAGGTTTGCTGGGAAACGAGACTGTCTTAATAATGTGTTTACACGGTTTTATGCAATGGATGGCGTTTTACCCATCACAGTCGATTTAGATTCTCTACACTTGTTAAACTGTGAATTTTTGAAGTCTATTTTTAGTAAACGTTTCTTAATCACAATGTGAGGGTTGACGTGCAGTCATTTCTGTGTGCCCGCTGAATTTTTTTCTCCCACTCCTTTCCTTGCACGCTGATTGTTAATGGATTCAACGTCTAGCCTGCAAGTGGAAATCAGGCTGCTTTGGAGACATTCCACTCTTAAGTGCTTGACAACTCTGATCAGCAATGGCTCTCCTTTTAATGTGCTTGTTGCATCATGTTGAAGCTCAGAAAATAGCCTTTTTTGCGTCTGCAAGCAGAGAGCTGTCTAGTTAGCAAAAAACAGTGCTTCTCTTTTTATTTTTAAAGATTGGTCTAGAAAAAGCAGCGTCCTTATAAACAGCATGGAGTAGGAGTTTCTGTAAAATACATGCTGGGTGAGTGTCTGCATTTTTTATCATTAAGTGCAAGGCCTGGTACATTGGAAGGTATTATTTTTATTCTCAATAATATATATTTATTAAGAGTAGCATCATGTAAAAGTGCAGATATATCTCCATTGATATTACAGTTCTACCAACCAGTCTGCTGTAAGTTGCATCTAATCATTTGCTAGAGAAACGTTGGTAAACCACTGTTTTGTTATGTTTTATACTACAAATTCACAATATTTGATTTGCTTATGTAAGGAGTTTAATTTTCTTTGTTCACATTTAAATATATCTATATTGCTATAAAATTTATAGATGTAGATTTTGTACTTATTCAAAATCATAGTAAAGTACAATAAAAAGTAGTTTGTAGTACACAATGAAAATTGGCAAACTGAAGTTCTTGGGGACTTGGCCTACTTTTCATGGGGACCAAAAAATAGAAAATACTTTAAATCCAAAGTCATTTTAGGTTGCCTCCTGGTTTTACCTGCTAAACGCAAAAAAGCAGTTTGTGTGGGTTATATGGAGAAGAAAAAAGGAATGTGCAAAGGTGAAGTATTTCATGGCACAAGATTAATCAAGTTGTCTTCTAGATGTTCAGAGAACATTTTTACACTGAGCAGCAATTTCTGGGATGATTCTCCTTTTGGAGCAAGTGATTACTCTAGATGCACTGCTAGAGTCCAGAGGTTAAGAATTAAAGCTCTTTGGAGAAATGGACATTGACTGGGTTGTTGGAAGTCAAATACAGTTTTGCATTGACCAGATACTTATGGAACAACTCTTTATTAACTGTTACAGTGCCCAATTCCACTTTTTGGCAGAACAGTTAAATATATGAATTACTGGAAAAAGTGAAGCTAGAATCCTCTAATACACTGAACACTGCATTCTTTTACCAATTCAGCTGTTACTGGCAGTCACTTGTGCCAAGAATAACTTGGAAATTTGTAACGTTTTTTTTAGCTGATTCATTCAAAAAATTATCTCATCACACATAATTTTCGCTTTCACTGTGCTGTCTTTTATGTGGGGTATTTCTCTATAACAGCTGACCGGTAGCGCTAGTAGAGAACTGTAAGCTGCAGTTAGAGACAGCAGTGGAACTTGGCTTTGTGTCAAAGTGTGTGTACCATAAGTGTCATTGAGCTGTAGATGAGCATGAAGGCCATGTCTTTATTATCTTGTCCGAATTCTGTCTGCCATCTGTCTGGGAATTCTTTCATATTGCAGGTATTTGAGGAATTTTCAGGGAGTTTATCTATAATCTGTCTTCTATCCAGGATCATATTGAAAACTGGCACATGCTGGCTTTATGGATGGACTTGTTGGCTTTGTTGTTTGCTATGCTTTGCTTGCATTAGGTTTTAGCGTATTCTAGGCTAGTTTTATTGAATTTTCTTCACACCAACTTTTTCCAGGGTTCTTCAGCTTTATCCTTGACATCATTTATTTGCAGTTGTGTGCATTGTATTGCAGCCCATTCCATTGTAACGTGATACAATATTTATTTTCAGTGAGTAGGGCATTTTACTGAAATAATCTTGCGTTTTATGCCGTGATTGGGTTTCAGAAAAGTTGTCCTGTTATAAGAAGTTGTTTTCTGTGCTGCCACTCATCATCAAGTATTGTCTTTACTTCACATTGCACCTCAGCCAATTTGTAAAACTGATCTGAAAAAAATATGCTGTGAATAATGATGGTACAGGGAGTTTAATCCATGCTGCTTACTATGGTGTGCGCAGAGGCTAAGGGAAAACCCTCTGGATCAAAAGTGTAACTACCATAATGGCAAAGGATGCAACAGTTATGGGACCTGCAGCTTGGGTCAATTTAGATATGCCCGTCTGTCTATATGTTTGTCCCTCTCCTTTAGTAGTAATGGTGTCTCGCTCGCTCTCTCTCTCTCGCTCTCTCGCTCGCTCTCTCGCTCCTTTAGTAGTAACTGTTATTACATGTTGAGGGGGTCATGATATAAATAATAAACAATGGCAGGAAACAGAAGGTAAATTTGGCCTGCCTAAATGAGCTGAAAATCTTATGCTAGGTACACACTCCTGCATTTTCAGCCGATTACCTGGCTAATGAGATGATAAACGACCGATTGGCCCGATATCACAGAATGATGCCCTGGAATGATGGACGATCATCGTTCCAAAGCACATAATATCATTGATCAAGATTTTCAAACTGACTTGAAAATCTTGTTGAACCATGTTGTTTCAATTCTGCAGTGCGTATGCTCTCTGCAGAATTGGAACGACAGATGACGGCCCCCGTGGGTGGACAGGCACTCATACCTTGCCCCCTTGAACCCCCAAAAAATACAAATCCGTCAACTAAAGAAACACATTCTACCATAGGAGAAATGTAATTTGAAATTGCATACATTGCCCAAATTGTGTACACACTCTAACCAGATCTTTGTGATTTGGCCATACCAGTTAAGCTACAATTATAACCATGTCTGGTTTTCTGCCAGCATAGAAGGGAAGTAAATTGTACATTAAGAATATTTTTACACATGCATCATTAAATATTTACATTGGACAAAGGGGGGGGGGGGTGGTGGGAAATTGAGTAAGCAGCTGAACTAAGGGGCATATTTAAGAAATCACGGTAGTGCACTTACCGTGGAAATCAGGTCCCGTTGTGCCCTCCGCAAATTTATTAAAGGTGCATCGCAGCAGATATCATGGATATCAGCTGCTTTACACTCCTGATCGTTTTTGCGAGCAGTCACCATTCAAAAGTATGGTGACTGCTCTGGCCGCAATCTAACAAGTCCCGAAAAAAAAAATTATTCGGGAACTTGTCATGTTAAGCTGGAGCTGGCGTACATTATCAGAACTGAAAAAATCCAATGCTGTCGGCTCTGTTCCGAAGAGCAGAGCTGGACAGTGCATGTGTGGAGGGATCACATGATCCCTCCCTGTCACTCACAGCTCTCTCTCTGCAACTATCGTTGCAGAGACAGTGAGGGGATCTTTGTGCGCATGTCCAGTTCTTGGAACTGCACATGCGCAATTGAAGAATGAAGAGAACGAGGAGAAGATCCGGAGAAAACGCGTCCCGAAGAGAGGGGTAAGTATGATTTTTTTTTTTTTGTCACAGAAACAGCAGTTTTTCGGAACTGCTGTTTCTGTGATCTGTTCATAAATTTGAGAAATAGTTCAATCCTTATCCATGCGATAAGGATTGATAACTATTTCTCACTTTTGCCGAACATTGATAAATGTGCCCCTATGTCGTACTTTTGCATATTGAATGCAGACACTTGACTGATGCTGTATTTCATTTAATATAAGCTAATGCTTGTGGTGTATAATATTTTTATATTTTACTGTCCCAACTGCCGGTTCATTGTGACTTCTAATGTGCGATTTTGGGGGAGAGGAGAATTGCAGGTTCATTTTCCTTTTTAAAAGATATTTTGGTTATTTTGTATCAATCACTTCAAATCCGCAAACACAATTATATTAATTACAAAGTAAGATAGAAGTATTACAATTAGCTGAACAGCCGTAGCGATAACAGCTATTTATGGCTGTAAGTGTACTGTCTATACGTGTGGAGACTGGAAAAGAAGGTCATCAATTCAGGAACCTTAGATACACCTACATTTGCTAGGCTTGAATAATAAAATAAAGTAAATTTTTTTATTTTTTTCAAACAAGAAAAGTTTGCCAATCATTGCATGTGAAATGACCTGTTGCTGTAGTATGTTTTACAAGAGCTTCAGTAACCAGGCTATGTCAACTAACGCAAATTTATGCAAGCAGTCCTTTAGTCATAGGCATGGAGGGAATAGCGAAAATAGTTGGCAGAAAAATAAAGTGCATTAATTAGATATGCAAGGCTTGAAAACTGCAAATACAATGTGCTTCCCATAGACCAGAGAAAAGCTTGGCCTCTTATTGGCTGCAGTAGCAACACATAAGTGAGTAAAGGTGCTGTATCTAGGTAAATTTATATGGTCTAATCAGGAAAAAGGTATATGGAAAAAAACAAAGAAGGTTACTGAAATTTATTGGGGAATGTGCAAATCTTATATTTATGCAAATAACATAAAAACCTCAAATCTAAGAACAAAGGTGATTATGCACCATTACACTGCTATTCCTATGTTTCCTGTAGATCACAGATGCCTCTATACATATGTCCACCTTTCTTGTTTATTTTATACTTAACGTTGTAAATCTGCCCTCCTGGGATTTCAGAGGGCAAGCCTACAAAGTCACGAGGGGTTAAGTGGCAGTACTGCCCAACTCTGCATCATGTCTGTCCATTAATATGCAATGACATGTATTGCATCATCACACATCTGTGAGCAGGGCTTGATGACACAGATGGCGTCAGCCCACTTCTACTGTGTCCAAGAGAATTGCAGACACACTTAAGACTCCCAGAAATCAGCCTGCCTGTCATAGTGTTATCTCAGTTATTTTGTTTATGTATAATTACTCTTCCCACCAGTCCATCTTTTACCACAGGTCCCAGTATTTAGCTTAACTTTTAAATTGTCTTTTTATATAATCTTGTATGTGTCTGCTTCTAAACCATCTAATAGTATACGGTTAGTGTATAATGTTTTGGAATGATCTGGTGACTTTGAATATAGCATTGTGTGTTAATAATAGCTTGTGTCTGCATTCTCTGAGGTGCTATTTCAACTACAACTAAGGTATCTTCTGCAAATGTATACCTGGGTCAGTAAAGATCACTGTGGTTGTTAGAAGTTTAGTGTGTCATGACTAATGGCTTTTACTTGAGTTCAGTTCAGAGGCTCTTCAAAATGTTGCTATAGGATCAATAATTTCTAGTTACACCTCTGCACTAAGGGGTCACTATACTTTGTATCCTTCCTTTTCTAAAGTGTTTAATTCTTTTTTATCAGTTGCCTGTGTATAGTATTTTAGTGTCTTTCCATGGCTTACATATTCTTTGTTGGGCTCACGCAGAGTATAGTACTTTTTTTTTTTTTTTATATGCTATATAGTGCAGACGTTATGTTGCAGAGAAAAAACAACCAGGGAATTACTCACCATGGTGCCCTCTTTATTTTTTTTTATTTTTGTAGCTAGTCGGGGATCTGTCGCAAGAGGGCACAGATTACCTACTGCAATATAGACTGCTACATCTGTATATCTTCAATCCCAATACATTGTCTGCCCCTCTCATAAATAGTATCACGCTGATTACATTATCAACTCCCTTTAAAATAAAGATTGATCTGCAGCTGTCATTGTAACTACACACGTGTTTTATTTTAGCGCCAGTAACTGTATGTCTCTCGGGATTTTAAAGTGACACTTGGGTAGATTGAATACAGTGATATTGCTGCAACAAGTATGACTTTCCAATGTCATTCTCCATAATACTAAAAGATCTACTAGATAAAACCTTTTAATTTATTTGTTGTTTTTGTCCATGTAATCTAGTATGTTTTTTAAATTGGTGTCTACATTAAATATCACACTGTAACAAACCTCATCATCCCCAATTCATTGTATGTTATGAAAACTTGTTAGGTGGCATATGGCCTGGGCAACACTTGATGAATCAACCTGTCTTCTATACATACAAATATCGCTCTCCCAGACCTTCCCCCAAAACTACTGCTTTCCAGGGAAAATATAGCATTTTACTGTGATCGGTAAAGCTTTGCCTACATCAAATGTGTGTCTGGTTCAGCTATGCCCAAATCCATATACTGTATGTTATCTGAAACATATTGCTGTTGGGATTGTGATTTTACAGTATACACATTGTGTAGGAACAGTCAATGCAGGTATAGGACACCACATGGATCAAACATGGCGTGATTCCTGGGTAATAACTTATACAGTAATTTATAACTATATCCAGTCACCAATAATTTCTTTTGACCAGATACACACAAGTCCACAGACCAAGTACAGGTGAAGGAACTCCGTTATATCTTCTAATACCCTTATAATGTAAATAGTAGAGGATACATTGCCTATTAATATGAACATTTTTACTTTGAAGATGCTTGATATGTTAAGAAAGTTTACTGAATAGTGTTAATTTAAATAACTTTGTCTAATCTAAGGTGTATTTTGCGAATATAAACCCCAACCTATCAACAACCGATGTCTATAAACACTTGCTATAGTGAGTGTTCTGACTGGCCACCCCCCTTTGCTGCTTCATCTTGCCGACATCATTGAGTTTGCATCTAAATCTAGAAAGTACATAGAAAATGGTTAAAGACAGGATTGGGATTATGTTTGCACAATTGAGAAAACAAAATGTCCCAAAAATTGAGTTACCCTTTTTAATAGGATTTACTTTGATACTGTCAATGTACTCATGTTTCAAGTGTATTAAAATACAATACAAAAAAATAACTCTGGCTACTGGTAGTATAAACTGTTTTGTTACTATTTTATACATAATCTCCTGATTCCCTGTCTCAAGTACAATTCATCAGAATGCAAAAGGGTCAGTTAAACCTGCATGAGGTATCATAAGAGTTGTGTAGTAACAGAATTTTGACAATTAAGCTATTTAGCACAGACATGTAGAAGTCTGACATGCATGCTACATTGCTGTTAGGTAGGTATAGTGATTGAAGTCTGTATAGAATCTAACATGACCTGACCAGTAGACATTTTCTTAATATAATTCTATTATGCACTGTACAGACATAAGGTGCCAAATCTATACAACATGATCTCAACAATATGTAGGACACTACACTATTCCTGACCACTATACATAATATAATTCCATTAAACTTGATACAGAATACTATACCCACATAGAAACTGACCAATGGACATGGTCACACAATTCTGTTTGAAATAGAAACATCATGCACTGAGAACTATATCCTGAAACAAGACAAGAAATGTAGTCTTGTGCAGCTTTGCTATTTAAAAGCCCCAAAACAAATCTTCCACACCTGGGACTCTTAATGAAAATCTGGGACACTTGTCAGCTCTGCATAAACTCCAGCAGCAGTCCCAGAGTAGGGAGAAAGAATTGCCTGTCCACAGTCATAAAGCAGCAATACTGGGATGACCGAACAACATATCTGTGCCCCACTAAATGTATTTGTCAAAACGTGGTCTATATCAACTAAAGCAATGCCACAGTAGGTGATATGTAGTTACATAATGTCTTACAAACTACAGCACTCCTGATACTATACCCTTGTAAATGTCTCTAGCTCATGTCCTCCATACATATACAGCCATTTAAGTTTAATGCATCCTATTTTGTATTATTTTTTTTATAATGCATACTATAATTTTTCCCGATTGCAATTTACACCTCAGTTTGACTCATTCTGTTGAGCTTTGGTTTGTTTAACATGCAAAACATTACTTTTGCCTGAGAGCAGCTGCTTTTATTATGATTATATGGAGTTAAATTAATAAAAAAAAGTGCTGTGAAATTCTTGATTTGGATTAAAATATTTGCAAAACAAGCTTGAGCGAGCGCTATAGCTGTCCTGCTTTATTATGAAGTAATTAATCAGTTGCTGTCTAACAGGCTTTGAGCTCACTGACTGGTAAGTGAATGCAAACCCTGAGGCCAGCATATGGGTTAATGTAGTGTTTCTATGGTATCCTAAAAATGGAGGACTGTAGGTCATACTTTGGACAGAGGCCTCACATAAAATGTGTGGATTCTTGTGGAAAGAAGATAATGCATTACTTACAACCTTCAGCCGAATGATAAATTACCTCTTTATCTGGCGTTGTCCAGGGAGACCCACTGCGCAGAAAAACTTAGACATTTAACACTAGCTAACATTTGGAAATTGACCAAAACTACCGTATTTTCTCAACTGAAATGCTCATATTCTTTGTTTTCCATGCTGTTTCCAGTTATTTTTGGAGGTAATACGTTTTTCTATATTCTCCTTGTAGCTTTGTTTACATTTGGTAAGCTAGAGAGTTGCCACCGCGGCTGTCTGTCTGCAGACACTGATTAGTTCAGAGGCCAGTAGGGATAGCAAAACCATACCAGGCTGTAATATCCTGCTTGTCCATTAATGGTTTGATGTTCTGTGCATTCATATGCATCAGCCTTCTGTGTAGACAGGACCATCCTATATTGTACGTTTTTTATTTTCTAACAGCAAGTTTGTATCTACAGTATTTTCCTTTCTCTGCTCAGGTTATTTACAGATAAGGTATCTCCAGTGCCTACAATATAATCATAAATCTGGTTATAGAAGAGGTAAGTAACTTGGTGGCTTAAGATTTTTAGGGGCCTATTTAAAAATATTCACATTTTGTCTGTACCCCATTGACACTAGTTTCACTGCTTGCTTATCGTAGTGGTGAAAGCAGGAACTTCGGGAATCTGCCCCGGTGCCTGTACTGAGGTTGCGCTTAGTCCAGCCTGACAGGAGGGATCTGAAGCCCCATCTCCGGCGACGCTGTAGCCTATAGACTACAGCTGCTGACGCCATCCTGAGATGCTTGATAAATTGTCCAGACGACAGTCACCATTGAGATTCATGAGGACTGCGGTACTCCATGTCCAGTCAGGGCCTGATTATCCAATAGGTTGACTAGGCTGCAGCCTGGGGCACAAGGCTTTTGGGGTTGTGCAAAATTTAGCAAATTTGTGACAAGGGAGATTTATAAACTGAAATTAATTTTAAAATGAGAGAATAGATGCTCACCAAAATAAAATGATAACCTGAAAGAAAAATGTAGTAAGGTTTTAGTCTTGACTTCTCCCCATGGTAAATGCTGAAGACAGAGTCACTCTTGGGCGGACACTTGAGGATAAGCGAATAGGGGAGACAAGGATGGCGACAGGTGCATGTGTGACAGCCGCTTCCCCCTTCACATCTTCTCTCTCAGCAGTGCTCTCATGCCTTTGTTATGCTATACAGTTCTGATTTTAATGACAATGAAGTGAGTGACAAAAATTGCCATGACCCTTTTAAATAGCCAAATGGAGGGAAGTTTTGAAAAGAATGGGTACATAAACATTGGTGGTGGGGGTTGATGAATGAAGCCAGCTTTTAAATTAAAAACAAATTTGTTTTACCTACCGCGTATTAGCCTGTTGTAGAAAGGGCATCCTGAACCTTTAATCAGTCCCTATATCCAATTATCTGTTTCCTTTGATCTGCTGAGTTGTTAGACTGTTTATTTTTCATAAAGAGCTAATATCCCTATTGTAAGTTCTATTGGAGCTCTGTTTATGCTGTATTTACACACAGGTGAATGCATTGGACCTCGGGTTGATGTGAATCTAACATTATAAAGAGTATACATCTTCTTTTTCTGAATATGGTGTTATGCACGTCTGATCGCTATCCAATAACGATTGTCGATTGCCAATGTGAGGTTCCAAAGCACAAAGTAATTTAGTAGCCAAAACTAGCAGAATAACAAGTCAGAATAAAATAAGTACAGCCGTTACTTATCGCAGGCGCTCTGGATCCAGTGAAGTCATTCAGGTCTGAAGGCTGTGGTCAAGAAGATTGTCCACTAAGTCCAAAGCCCCTGCTTATATACAGTCAGTGAATACAGTAAAACAATGCAGATGATGTGGCTTGCTTCAGGAAGGTCCAGTGTACTGCAGGTCATAGGCCAGTTCAAACCAAAATATCCAAAGTAGGGGGTCAGATCTCCAGGAGATGCACTCAGATTTTCCCGCCAAGAATCCAGTTTCAACTAGTCTATTTGCATTATACAGTCAGTATCACTTTAAACATTTATTCCTTAACATCGCTAGCTAGAGTATGCAATGTGCGATCTCTTCAGCGAATGAACCGGACAACTGCTGATGAATAGGGGATTAAAATGATACTAAACATGACATTTCCTGCAACCTGAACCTTTGATTTCACTAACATGTATATAACTTTTATAATACTAAACATAAATACTGCTATATTTTGACATAAATAACTGTGTTGCAACTACAATTAATGTGTGCGAATTACAAATGTGTATGTTCGTGTGAATGTGTGTAAAAGTGTAAAACCTGTTGTTGTCACGTGTTGCGGCTGGATACGCCCTTACACGCCGTAGCGTGCTCTGCGCATAATTTCAGACAAAGACAACCAAGTATGCTCGATATTAATTGAAATGACTTTATCCAATTTGCTGACTTCGACAATGGTCTGCTGGTTGACATTGGTACCTTAGTTCAGGCATAGGCAACCTGTGATTTACTATCTGTAGAAAATCACCCAGAATGCTAACCACAGTGTTTTATTGTCAATAGCATTCATTCTTAATGAATTGAAATATAAATTGTACATGGCTAACTGAAACATAAAGAAGGACTTACAAAAGGGCAAACATTCTATTTTCTAGCATTGATCACCTACTTCTGCAGAAATGTACCCAGTTTCACAGATAAGCAAATGCTTTTGTTGGCCAGGATGGCAGGGCATGCAGGGGTGCAATCATTTACAATGTAAAATTGCATTCAGTATGGAGCATGGATTTGATGCATGCATTTGCCTATTTTTGCACCCACATGCCAAATTAGATTATAGAAAAGAGATAAAGGAATTACAAAGTTGTATTTGGGGAGGCGTTCAGACATACTTTTTTATGATTCTTTTTGATCTATTTTTTGTTTTTAGATGCAAAAGCATGTAAGTTTAGTGATAAGCACACTATGGCCAGTGTGATAATAAACACTGTTCTGATGTATTCCTGTTCTCATCATTAATTGAGGACACAGTTGAAAAGCTGAAAAGATTAAATGAGGAAAGGGGTGGACTTAAAATGGTTTGAAGTTAGACTTGGAAGTAATGTTTCACTCTTTACACTATATAGATTATTAAGTGTATTCATAAAACCTGAAATTGTAGGCATCGATTTTAAGATACCCTGGAAATGTTCTATGCGGACAAGAATACTCGCTTGCATGAAGTGGAGATTTAGAAGTGACAATATGGAAAATGTAAGTGAATGGAATTTGATAGTTTTACAATCCAAGCCATAGTATAAGTGGCAGTGTGGCATATCGCTGTATACCAGCCCAATGTTTGCACAGATAAAGAAGCTGTGTGTGTCTGCATTTTGTGGGTTCATATAATGACCCTTTTTTGTATTGTAATGTCGCAGTGTTTTTAGTAAAGTACATTACACTTGATAAAGTAGGTGAACATGTGTGTTGCATATTACTGAAGAATCTACACTTGACAAACAAGCAAATGGCTATTGAAACAAAAATACAGATTTAACCAGGGAGAAAGAATTGCCAGTACAAGGTCACGAAGCACCAACATTAAATGTCAAAACATGGTCTATATCTACTAAAACAATGTCAAACTAAACATATAATCCTGTTTCACAGAGGACTGATAAATCGAGTGTGTTCCCACACAAATATGCAAAGTTCAAAATTTGATAACAGGAGAAAAAAAATACAAAAAAACTTAAAGTAAAAAGGTGGAGGACACAGGTGCCAGTAACAAAAGATCATTATTAAAGCACCTCAGAAAAGTTTGACATGTGAAAGTGAAAGCTGACAAGTATAGAGATTTGCAGGCTCCTGATATTGAACTATCAGAATACTAGCAGGAATCCATAGCGCCCGTACTGTGCAGTAGAGCCTATGGGGGCCAAATATTGTATTCTGAGAAAAAATAATTTTCCCCAGATTACATTAGTACATTTGGGCACACATAAATACTGAATCAATTTATGGCTGGTGCCTGCTCCAAGTTTCACACATGGCCTTAATGTGTGGGTAGATCACAGCATGGCTTGTCAAGGCACCTGAAAGAAAAACTTATTTTTTAAACGCTTCTGCATTTTTTCTAAGGATAGACCACCGCTCATCTTCAATTGTGTCCCGTAATTACCGCATTTCCCCATGTATAAGGCGCTCCCATGTATCAGACGCACCTTAATTTTGGCCCTGAAATCTGGGAAAAAAATATTACGGTAACTGCAGGGAGAGTACACCCTCCGTGCTCTTTTTTCGACACTCGCCCATCCCCCCTTTCCGCTGCCACTGTACCTAAGCCCCTCCCCCTCCTCCTGGATGCGCGCATACCGCTGTACCACTGCCCCTCCCCCTCGATCCCCCCCCGCTGCCACTGTAACACTGCCTCTGCATCCCTGGTACCCCTGTAAAAATGCGCTTATACTTGGGGAAATACGGTATGTCTCCCATATTGTCATAAAATTGTGTTGGGCTGTCGCTTGTGCCAGAACAAAGAGTAGAGGGACAATATTAGACGATAGTCCATAGACTCGCCATAACAGATGTTCTCAAATTAGAGAACTCTTCTCCTCTCATAGCTGTGTACATTGTAATTAATGGACCCGAGAGAACCAACTCCACAGTGAGTTATGCATTCTTTATTATCATTTGTATACCACAAATATAATGTGTATGTATGTGTGTATATATATATATATATATATATATATATATATATATATATATATATAATATGTATATATGTGTGTGTATGTCCATGAAATAGCTTTGAAGTCGATTGTCCCATTACTTTTGGTCCCTTAACAAGTGGGAGGCACATATGGAAACCGTTGTAATTCCTACACTGTTCACCTAATTTGGATGTAAATACCCTCAAATTAAAGCTGCATTTAAAGCACATCTTGTTAGTTTCATTTCAAATCCATTGTGGTGGTGTATAGTGCCCAAAATATGAGAATTGTGTCGATGTCCCAATATTTATGGACTTTACTGTGTGTGTGTGTGTGTGTGTGTGTGTGTGTATGTGTATATATATATATATATATATATATATATATATGTATGTATGTATGTATATATATATATATATATATATATGTATGTATGTATGTGCGCGTGACCTGATATGGAATTTGAGAGGCCTTTATTTTGTTACATGATTTTATATTAACAGTTCACCCAGAGATTGTCATAAATAACATTTGTGGTGTATCATATGACACAAACCTGCACAATACTGTTCTACTGTATTTGACCTTTCTGGCAAACCAGAGTAGTAATGTTTCAGTACTGTTTGTTTCGGAGCTCATCCATTCCACCGGCTCTGTTTGTACGATGGTGAAATGAAGCGGTTTGTGTGTGTTTTAATACTTGGGCTGCCTCTGAGATTAGTTTTATCCTCGGATGCAAATTACTTTCAGCCTCTGATAAACTCTTTGCAAGGGAGGGGAGTGAAGTCGGTGCCAGTACCCTCTACACAGTTAGCAGAGGAGCAGATCAGCGGGCACATTTTATTTTCAGGTATTCAAGCATTGGTCAATGTGTGAGGCTGCTTAAGGTAAATCTATATTATTGTATGAGAGGAGTTCTTGACAGGATTGGTCACCTAAATGTTAGCTAGAAATGCTTGATGTTATTTTAAAAAACAGAGCAAAAAGACAAATGTGTTAAGTAAAATAGATCAATAGCCTGAAATAGAATTGCTGCAAAGGAGTGGAAAATATATATACAAAATATTTGTCCAAGAAGTCATATATCGCAAAGAAAGACCATTGTTGCCTAATTTAGAGAAAGGACACATGTTAGTTGCTACTTAATGAGCATTAACATCAACAAAATTAACATCTGCTTTCAGTGCCCTGCCTTGAATTGTGTTTACTATACAGATAACCCAATTTGAACATTTGAACATTTGCTAAAACAGTAATCCAATAGGACAGCATCACGGGTAGTGGTGAGTGGTTGTAGAGAGAGGTTGCTTGGCTGGGAAAGACCAGGGTGGGAAGAGGGGAGAGGAGAAAAGTAATAGTCTATGCATCTAGATAGCATTTAGTAAGGGTAGCTTGGGGGGAGGGGAGATTGCAGGAGAAGAGGACATCGTGTAGATGGTGATCAGAGAGTGGGAAAGGAGAGTTATAGAAGTCCGAGAAAACAAGGTCAAGGGAGTGACCAAGACAGTGGGTGGGCGATGAGGTCCACTAAGTGAGGCCAAAGGAGGAAGTAAAGGCTAGAAGTTTGATGGGAGGCAGGGGGAGGGGGGGGGGGGGAGAGTTATCAATAGGGATGATAAAATCACCTAGTTTGATGGAGGGTAGGTCAGAGGAGAGGTAGTGGGGGAGCCAGGCTGCAAAGTTGTCTAGAAAAAGTAAAGTGGGGCCAAGGGGACAGTATATGATAAGAGACACAAAGGTGGATAGGGGAGAAGAAACAGAGTGGGCTTCAAAGGAGGAGAAAGAGATATGACAGTGGATATTACTCAATGTACAGTTGGCGGATAGGAAGCCCACTTCACCCTTTGGACAGTCATCCAGTCTGCTGGAGTGGGTGAAAGATTCCCACATGTGGAGAGAGAAGCAGGGGAAGCAATGTCAGTAGCAGAGAGCCAAGTTTTGGTGATGACAAGGAGGTTAAGAGAGTTGCAAATGAAGAGGTTGCAGATAGAGGGCAGTTTATTGTGAATGAATCTGAAATTCCAGAGTGCTCAGGAGAAAGGGGGGAAGGAAGTGGTTAGATATGGATGAAATTGACTGGGTTGCTGGAGCATGGAGGTGGGTTGTGATTAGGGCAGGGTAAAGGGCGGGGGGGAAGATGGGTATATAACTGGAGCGAAGAGACAGTGACAGGAGAGTAGATGGAGGGGAGGGAGTGGATGGATGGGCAATGTGTGGACAAGGGGTAAATGAGGGGGCGGGGGAGCAAAGAAAGGGTTAGTTCGAGAAAGTAGGATGGAAGATGGGTCAGGTAAAGAGTAGGTAAAGGAAACAGACTTGGAAGAAACAGAATAAGAGATCATAGTGTTGACAGGTAGTGTCAGAAACCAGATGGGAGATCAGCATGTAGAGAAAGATGCAAGAGATCAGAATAATGAGAGGCAGGGAGCATCAAAAGGCAGTCTACCAGAATAGTGGCATGGTAATAAACAGATTAAGGTAAGCATTGAAGAGTACAATACCAGGCAAAAAAGATGTATTGCTAAAAGATAATGAGTGTTCACAGGTTCTGGTATAGTCAGATGGATGGGTGAGAATACAGGAGAGTTCAGGGGATTGATGAAAGTTCAGAGACCAGTAGTAGTTGAGGATTGACGGTGCAGCCAGCAGAAAGGTCAGATCCATGAGAGCAGGCAGGGTATGGTAACCGTTCTAAATTAAGCTGGATGGACCATGGATGTAGTGTGTTAAGTTGTACAAGGTGGGTCTAAAAAAATTATCCCTAACTCTAAAATTCTGATGAAATTAAAACCTTTAATATATACAATATTTATTTTATATAACTGATTAGCCACAACATTACAACCACAGTGGACCAAAGTGAACGGCATAACACATATATCTCATTACAATGGCACCTGTCAAGGGGTGGCATATATTAGGCAGCAAGTGAACAGACAGTTCTTGAAGTTGGTGTGTTGGAATCTGGAAAAATAGACAAGAGTAAGGATCTAAGCGACTTTGATGAGAGCCAAATTGTGGCACGAGGAAGATCTACATAATATTAGGCAAGTGCTTTTAATGTTGCAGCTAATCGGTGTATATATGTGTGTATGTACAGTCATGGCCAGAAGTTTTCAAAATAACACAAATATTATTTTTCTCAAAGTTTGAAGGCCTCCGCAATTCGCCCTGGAATGCTGTCAGTCAACTTCTGGGCCATATACTGACTGATGGCCACCCATTCTTGCCGAATTATTGCTTGGAGCTTGTCAGAATTTGTGGGTTTTTATTTGTCCACCCTCCTCTTGAGGATTGACCACAAGTTCTTAATGGGATTAAGATCAAGGGAGCTTCCTGACCATGGACCCAAAATTTTGATGTTTTGATCCCCGAGCTAATTAGTTATCACTTTTGGCAAGGTGCTCCATCATGCTGGAAAAGGCATTGTTTGTCCCCAAACTGTTCTTGGATGGTTGGGAGAAGTTGCTCTTGGAGGATGTTTTGGTACCATTCTTTATTCATGGTTGTGTTCTTAGGCAAAATTGTGAGTGAGCTCACTCCCTTGGCTGAGAAGCAACCCCCATACATGAATGGTCTCAGGATGCTTTACTGTTGGCATGACACAGGACTGATGGTAGCACTCGCCTTTCCTTCTCCAGACTAAGTGTTTTTCCAGATGCCCCAAATAATCTGAAAGGGGATTCATCAGAGAAAATGGCTTTACTCCAGTCCTCAGCAGTCTATTCCCTATTCCTTTTGCAGAATATCAGTCTGTCTCTGATGTTTTTCCTGGAGAGAAGTGGCTTCTTTGCTGGCGTTCTTGACACCAGGTCATCCTCCAAAAGTCTTTGTCTCACTGTGCGTGCAGATGCACTCACACCTGCCTACTGCCATTCCTGAGCAAGCTTTGCACTGATGGTGCCCTGATCCCGCAGCTGACTCAACTTTATGAGATGGTCCTGGCGCTTGCTGGACGTTCTTGGGCGCCCCGAAGCCTGTTTCACAGCTATTAAACCTCTCTCCTTGAAGTTCTTGATGATCCTATAAATGATTGATTTAGGTGCAATCTTACTAGCAGCAATATCCTTGCCTGTGAAGTCCTTTTTGTTCAAAGGAATGATGACTGGCATGTGTTTCCTTGCAGGTAACCATGGTTAACAGAGGAACAATGATTTCAAGCTCCACCCTCCTTTTAAAACTTCCATTCTGTTGTTCTAACTCAATCAGCATGACAGAGTGATCTCCAGCCTTGTCCTCGTCAACACTCTCACCTGTGTTAACGGGAGAATCACTGACCTGATGTCAGCTGGTTCTTTTGTGGCAGGGCTGAAATTCAGTGGAAAGGTTGTTTTTCGGATAAAGTTCATTGTCCTGGCAAAGAGGGACTTTGAAATTAATTGCAATTCATCTAATCACTCCATTACATTCTGGAATGCCATCCTAAAAACTGAGACAGCAGACTTTGTGAAAAATATTTGTGTCAGTCTCAAAACTTTTGGCAATGAGTGTGTGTGTGAATATATAATTTCACTAGCAGTGGTAACTCCACAAGCTTATGTTTTGTGGAATCCTTTGGTGCATTAGACATGAAATAGAGTATTAGCAACTATGGAACACTTTTAGGACTGATTACCTAAATTTTTGAATGATCACGTCCTCTGACTTTTTTTGTTGTTGTTTTGTTCTTATGAGATGTAAAAGAGTTTTTAGAAACCATCTCTGCTATTTTCACGGAGACACTGAGAGTGGTTTGTAATACAAGTTTCTTGTTTAATTGGCCTTTCGTGGTAATGTAATTACAGTAAAGCAAAAGCAAAGCTGTGTTGGGATCTCTGTTTTGGCTGAACGCACTGAGCATTGCTAACAGGAGAAAGCTTGCTTAATTTTTCACTTTGCCAACAGCAGATTGACGACTGAATTGAAAAGAGTTTTATGAGTAATCTCAAGTAATCTTCCTGTCTGCACATGTGGCAGATGCTGCAGCACTTCAGGTTAAGAGATAATGATCACATCATGAAGAAGGAAGCTGTTGTGCCTCGTTAGGTCGACATATTGATCCTGACATTTTGTTGGGAGTTTTTCACTCTGACAGCTGTAAGTTTTTTGTTTTTTTTTTTGTTTTTTTTCTCTCTGTATTTTTGTTAGCCTCCAACTAGCATGACGATTGTACTACTATCTGATTATAAAGTCATTAGTCATTATAAATCAATGTGGTACTTAACTGGTAGGAATACTTTTATTGTTTTATAAAGTCATGGTTTTCAGTTTGTGGTTTAATTCCATTTTAAACACTGTTTCCTGCATGAAGCCACAAATACTACAAAGAGCTATAGCTTACAGTAAGTAATACACAGCTTGTGTATGCCTTTGCTGACAAGGCGGCAGTTTAAACATGTCATAAATTACATTTCAGTGTTTGGTGCATTTTTTTTAATTTTTTTTAAGTAAAAAAAAAAAGAAACAAACCATGATGAAATGCAGTAATATACAATGTGTAATACAACCTGTAACTTCCGAAATTATGGCTCTTTTAAAACGATTTTCCATATTTAAAGAGCAAGATGCAGGCCATGTTGACTATATTCGGGAAAACAATAACCCATTTTAAAGATCCTCCAGATGGTGTTGGAATTGCACAATGTAGTAAATATGCTGTTTATCTTAATTGGCTTACTGATGTGTATAGATGAGCAGTGTGTGTCCTTTTGGTCCATTTAAAATAGACAAGCATTTATTGCCATGGTATTGAATAGACCACCGCTGACATTTTTTTGCCAAAAAAAGCAGCAAACATTGCATGCTATGCCAACTGGCTCAGATTACTTATTTCTCAAGCACATTAATCAATTAAAACCTAATAATTACTAAATGAGCTGATAAATGTCATGGGAAATATGGCAACTGATTGACATTTAGCCATTAAACAGAGCCGTATGCCACCCACACATGACAAGTGTAATGTGCACACCAGTAAGTCTCGCTGTGTCTGTGTTCTCTGTGCTGTAAGCTTTAGCATTTGTTAGCTGCTATAACTGAACCTAAAATTTCATGTTAACAGCACCCATTTTGATATTGTATTGTATATGTGTGTATGTGTATATATGTGCATGCAGATAGATATATATATATATAGATAGATAGATATATAGAGATATATATATATATATATATATATATATATATATATACATACATACATACATACATACATACATACATACATACATACATACATACATATCTATCTATCTATGTGTCTGTATATATTGATGTGTCTGTATATTATCATGTATGTATATATATATATAATGTATTGTTATGCACGTTTTGTCGCTATCCAATAACGATTGTCGAATCTCGATTTGTGTTTCCAACGCACAAATATTTATTCTCAAAAAGTAGCAGAATAATTCAGTCGAAATAATAATAAGTGCAGCCGTTACTTATCGCAGGCCCTCTGGATCCAGTGAATAGTCATTCAGGTCTGAAGTCTGTGGTCAATGTGACTGAACACTAGATGAGAGCTACTGCTTATATGCAAACAGAAATACAGTGAAACAATGCAGATGGTATGGCTTGCTTCTATTGGTCCAGGCTTCAGTAAGGTCCAGGGGGTTGCAGATCATAGGCTAGTTTAAACTAAAGAATCCAAAGGTGGAGGTCATCTCTCCAGGGGATGTGCTCCTTTGTTCCCGCCACGACTCCAGTTACAACTAGTCTATTAGCATTTTATAGTCAGCATCATATTAAAGGTTTATTCCCTAACATCAATAACTAGAGTATGCAATGTGCGATCTCTTCGCCGAATGCACCGGACAGCTGCTGATGTAAAGAGGATTAATATGATATCAGACATGACACCTTTCCTTTAACCTGAACCATATGTATCCCTAATATGCATATAACTTATAATATTACACATAAATACTACTATATTTCGACATAAATAACTGTGTTGCAACTACGATAAATGTGTACTATTTACAAATGTGTGTGTTTGTGTGAATGTATACTAAAGTGTAAACTGTTATTGCCACGTGTTGCGGCTGGATACGCCCTTCCACGCCGTAGCGTGCTCTACGCATAATTTCAGACAAAGACAATCAAGTTTGCTCGATATTAATTGAAATGACTTTATCCAATTTGCTGACTTCGACAGTATGTATATGTATCAAACATTACAATTGGCAATGGGTTTTGGCTTTTCAGACATTACATATATAATAATTTGCAATACCTTACGGAATACTAGAAGAACCAAACATTATTACATACTTTAAATTTACTTGAAAATGCCTAAGCCATGCAGAAAAAGTAGTTTCCGCATAGTTTAGGGCTTTGTAAATATGCCCCTATGTCTTTAAAATAAAATCTGTCACACCTTCTTAGTGACATATATCACTAGTTTTAGGCTGTTTTGTATTTAGCAGATGAGTTAACAGTTCAGATCACCTATATGGTGATTTTATTTGTAAGAAAGAATTGCAAAATCAATAAAAATATAATTTTAGTCTATATTAAAAATCTGATGAGTGTAAAGGCTTGCTAAATTATTTAATAATATATCTGAGTGTGTAGTGTCATGCTTACAAAATCATTATTCCATATCCTCCCAACTTTTGAAATGGCTGAAAGGAAACATTGAGGTACATACAGTCCTTAAACTTGTGCTTTGAAGGCAGTCTCTGCTATGAGTACCATAAAGTGTTAACATATGTAAGAATTGACCTAGTGGATGCTATTAACAGCGTGCATACCGAAATACATAAATCTGATTCTAAAGTCTACCCATTTGGAAGGAAAAATGAAAAGGATAAATAAAAGAAAAACACTTGGGGCTAGATTTACTAAGCTGCGGGTTTGAAAAAGTGGGGATGTTGCCAATAGCAACCAATCAGATTCTAGCTGTCATTTTGTAGAAGGTACTAAATAAATGAAAGCTAGAATCTGATTGGTTGCTATAGGCAACATCTCCACTTTTTCAAACCCGCAGCTTAGTAAATGTAGCCCTTAGTGTTCTAAACCTGTTGTACTCGGTTGTATGCAATGTATACAATATTTCTGCCTTGTATACTACAGCGAGATTGTATAGGATATTTGCTGTTTCCACACTTTGCTATAAGTAGGATGTGCACTTGTTGGATAAATGAACGAGCTGTGATTTCCCCAGGCACAATGGGTTTAAATCATCTTTTTAACTGAAGTAAAAGTTCAGCAACTGTCCTGGGCCAGTTGGTGCCAGAAAAGAGAAGAAAAGAAAATGTGCTACGGAAACGTTGAAAAACCCTGCTCTGGATGAGGCCCAGGATGCTTTCAGTGAATCCCTCTAATTAGAGCCTGGAGAATGTGAGGAGCTGGGTTTGAATTATTGACACTTAAGGCAGATGTGTTTTTGATCCTTATGGTCCGCTTGGGGCTTAACAGGAAGCTCAGTAAAGACTGTAAATTTTCTATTTAAGAAGTGAAAAACCCACACACACTTCTTGTCAGACCAGATTTTATATTAAATTTTTGATTTTCTGTGCTGATTAGGTTTAAGTTAGACATTGTCTTTCAGCTAAAGGAGGAGGGGTCTTGGCTCTTTCCTAGAATAGGTGATGACTGGCTTTCAGTCTCTGAGCTTAACATGACAAGCCTCCAATCTTACATCGTAGTTACAATACATCCCTTATAATTTACAGGGCCTTTCTAATATATCATCTCGGTACTTTCCTTTTTCTAAATGAAACGTGCAGTTTAAGTATGTAAAGGAATAGGTAGCATGCATTGCCTTTATAGTTCTCATCCAAAAGCTCTGGTAAACCACTAAATTGTATTCCTAGACTGCAGTGACTAATAAATACAAGTAAATAAGTAAGGGCTGCTTTTACTACCCTCTAATTATCACTGGGTTATTGTGCTCATGGCTAGGGACATGGGTCCATTCCCTAAAGCTTAACATATCATAGTAACCTTCACCAAATAAATAGCTGTCCTTCCTGTCTCTCACTTTGCAGTTAGATAAAAAGTATCTTTTTATATGAAGTTGTGATAGTAAATACAATTGTAAGTCATCTGTGTGTCATAACCATCACACTGACATTTAATGCTTTCATTGACTTGCACATTGCTTAAGGCATGTGCATGATTGCAAATCATGAACTTTAACCATAGTGCTCTCATTAAGCTTTACTGCTACCTTTGCTGATTATATGAAGTATGTCTAATCATATATCTTGCATGCTGTCTGATACCAGCCATGCTTTCATTCTATGCGTGTCTGAGATTTACTTTTCAGCTTCACGTGCTTTAGCGCCATGTGTATGTCATGTTGCAACGTGTAATTTATTTCTGGCTGTGTGTGTGTATATATGTGGATATATATAGATATATAGATATATAGATATATATCTATATATATCTATATATAGTTGCATTGGTCCAGTCCTAACGTAGTTATGACATATATATGGATAGGTCAGAAATAAGCACCCAAGCTCTAATATTATGTCCCATGACTCCAGAAAGTGGTTTTGTATGGATACTGGTATGAGCAATCTTTTTTAAATTAATTGTCCTAACACATATTTGCAATATTATCTTTTAATTCTTTCCTTTTAAAGCATATAGCACAGAACTTGGATACAACTTAAACAATTGCAAAATGCATGGTGAACAGTGTCAAAGTGACCTTGATTTTTATAATTTTTTATAATTTTATAAATCAATATAATATGCTTATATTTACACATGACTGTAACTGTTTTGGTTTTTTTTTTCTCTTTCACCTCAAAGCTGTTTTCATATTTTTCTAAATTGCGCCATCTATCTAATAAGAAATGACTTATATGTCACGAATACCTATGTAAATTTAGCTTGCATCATCAGGGAGGAACAAGACATAATGTTTATGCTTATTCTGCATATATCAGGAAAGCCATCAAATTAGGTTGATGATTTCTTATTTTATTTTATTTTTGTAATCAATTTTTTGGCTCTTTTCCACTGCAAAAATACAGTGAGGCTATTTTCAGAGATGCAGTTTTAACCCATTCACAAGTGGAGAGATTGTAAAATTGTTTTGTATACTTAGTTTCTTATTGAGTAAGCAATACAATTTAGCGTAATAAGATTGTTCACCAAAAAAGGGGATAGTAATAGTTATCCTTAGCATAGCATTTGCAAGTGAAGGCATAGCTTTTCTGTAATATAAACTATATTTATGTGAAGGGATATGCAGACTGTCAAACCTGTAGAATGTTAAGACTAGCTTTTCACTTCGTCTTTAAGCGCATCATGATTTAGAGAGCTAGAACATTCAGTACTACCGACAAATGTAGTGATGGTAAGATGATATAATTATACTTGCCTACTGTCCCTAATGTTTCAGAGACTCACGAATTTCAGGGGGTGTTCCAGGCAGGGCCATCTTAACATTATGGGCCCCAGGGCAAAGCAGTGCAGTTAGGCCCCTACCTACACAACCACTCACAGGAATAAAAATGGAAATTTTCAATAAAAGTTTTTAAATTTATTAGTACCAGCAGCAAAAATCAGTGTTTAAACATTAAAATACATGCTGTACAGCTGTGCCTTGATACATGTGTGAATAATTTTTTTTCTATTGTGCCATGCCTATGGGGCACCTATGCTCATGAGCCCCCCTGGGCAACTGCCCAGTGTGCCCAGGGGGAAAAAACGGCCCTGCCTCCAGGGTATCCGAGAGAGGAGTATACCACCCTCTTGGATCCCGCTTCTTTCTTGAGAACTGGGATTGGTCTTGATAATGCGATTCATGTCATCAGGCCTGCCTCCACTGCGCAAAGACATGATTCACATGGCCTGATGATGTCTTTCACACTTTCCCCTTGAACCTCTCCATGTGATCTCCCAGGAGGGAGGTCCAAAAGATAGGCAAGTATGCATATAACAAACACCAAAGTTTATTTTCGGTTTTATTTCTATCTGTAGTATATTTTTATACATTGCACTGCAAAGATTCTAGAGTTGTTCAAAATAAGGCAAATATATTATGCTCTGGAAAGACCCAATTTATTTATGCTGATCAGTCTAATAAGTCACTCTTGATTATTTAGTGAGCTTTAGTAACCCTTCTACAGACACGAGAAAGGCACGCAAAACATTTCAAACAAATGAAACATTGGGGGGGGGGGATTTCTGTTTTCCAAGCTCACTGATACCATTTTCATTCTCCGTGCCCCTGAAGAGGCCTGTTTATGAACTTGTGTGTCAAAGTAATGCCTTCAGAAAATATATTGCACCAATAATGTGGTGCTGTTCGGTAGTAACACTGTTCTGTACTACAGCACAAATCACACTTGTGGGAATGAACATTCTCAATTGCAAACCTTTGCTGGACTGCACAGTGTACAGTATTGTGGGAGTGTTATCGCGTTTCTTATTTGATTTTGTTGTAAAGGTTAAATTTTGCTCCCAATATAATGTCCTTACCCAGCTGCATAACACAAAATATTTCCAGAAGTTGTGTGAACAGATATACAGGAAAATATTACATTCCATAGAGATGGGACATCATGTTTATCTTTTCATCTCTTTGGGTGAGATGTACATACCTGGGCACCACTGCTAAGGCACATAAGTGTCCCCCACAGGCAAGAATTGGAATCACGGTGACATGTACCATAACCTGAGCGTCTGTCTGCCACAAAGATAGAACAGATTATAGTTCTAAAAAAAAAAAAAATCATGTCCCATCTGTGGCTAGGCTGCATGTTTGTTCATGAAACTATATTGCCGATTTCCCTTGGCTTGGAGGAAATTTACCCATCGAAAGTTGGCATATGAAACCATTCATACCAAAGCAGCGCAGTCGTCATGTAGTTGGAATAGAAAAAAAAGTATTCGTTAATACAATGGGCCTACTTTTAGTTCATCAAAACACACAGTTGTTACATACACATACAGTATATATCAATGATAAATGCATCTAATTTAAACTCATGTTTTGTGCATGTGTAATGGTGGGTATAACAGTGCACCAAGATCTGCCCCACATACAAATTGCTTACACACCTCTAACAAGCAGTGAATGGTCTCTGTAGCTGTTGGATTCTGTGAGTGTGTAGCGGTCTAACAAAGGTTTATGGTGTTTTTTTGTGTGTGTTTTTTTGTTGTTTTATTCAATGTAGAGACCAATATGGAAATACATTACAAAGATGTTTCTGTGCATATACTGAGTGAGTCAATGTCTAGGTTGCCAGTGATAGTGATACACAGCTTGCGGTGTTTAATAGGAATTTGTGTCTCCTTCATATACGCTAGTGCAGAGCACTGCTGTAGTATCGCTTCAGTGTCTGGACCTCGCAGTGCTGAATACAGTCAGTGTGGCAGAAAGCCGTTTTTCTTTATTCCCATTCTCAATACACTTTGTGTGGAAGATCACAAAGCAGAATTAGAATACAGTTACATATCCCATATTTATTAAAGCTTGGATTAACATGACATAAAGTTTCGTCTGGGGAGTCTTTTTGCCATGGCTCAGGGAACATTTCTATGTGACAGTAATAGGCTAAAGTTAATATACTTCAATGATACCAGAATCTGTGTTATAATTCAGAACAAAAGGAGTTTATTTGAAGCTGAATGACAAAAGGTGGAATTATCACTGTGAACAATCCGCTGAGATCTGAGCTTAATTATGGGAGGCTGTGTTATTCCAGCATAATGAAGCCAGTCAGTGGAGCAGAGGTAGAAATGGTAGGGGCGGCCTGTCAATCAGAGACAATTGATGCACAAGCTTCCAACAATACAAGTGAACAATATTGGTATACAGAAGCAACAACTAGCCATGGGGAGTGGTAGTGGCAGCTACTCCCCAATTGGTAGTGGGTTAAACCCAAAATTCCGACAAGCATGTTAAAATGGTCTTCCAATATATGTAACCTTGTAACCCTCAAGATCATTCTTTTCTTGTGGGTTTCAACTTTTGTCTTGGTAATAGCAGGGGGGGGGGGTTGATTGCAAGTGCTTGGCCTCACCCATATTTCTAAGGGTGCCGGCTGTCAGGTTCACCCACGTAATAGCTCATTTATTTTGTTTTCCAGCTGCCAATCTTAGAAATATACTGTATCTAAGTCAAGGGCAGACCCATAAAAATGTGCTATATTGATCTATCGGTAATGTGTTTTGCCCCTCCTCCACACTCTCCACTTCCACCCCAAGGAAAGAAATGTGAACATCCTCTTAATGTTAAAGGCCCACTAGATCCTCCAAAATTTACATTTTTAGAGCCATGAATTTAAAATATATTGTTCAGTGTTACTGATATTCCACTCCATTTAATAGCTGCCACATGTTTCTAATTGTGTGCTGCTGGGATCTGATGCAGGTTGCAAAGTGAAGACTGACATAAATGGCTCTGCCTGAATCCACCTGACCATGCAATCCATGCAACATAAGACTGTCTAGCTGTCGGTTCCTGTCCTTTTGTTTAGTTAGGGAAGTACTTCCCTCCTAAAATGACAACCTGCTTCAAATAAGTGAAGGAAAGCATGGTAAACGTATTTAAATTTTATATGTTCCCGTTATTTCATGTATTTTCAGCTCAGAAATACACAGATTTGACATTTTAGTGCCAAATACTAGTTTCTTGCTCTTTAAGTACGTCAAGGATTTAAAAATGTGATCCTGTCTTCTTATAGGGTTCCTTTAGACTTGTTGATCATTTTGACACCATTATTTATCTTGGAATCATATGTCCATTATATTGCTTATTTATATACTCCATCTATTTTGGATACCTGGTAAGAGATTATAATATAGGGAACTAAAGAGGAGATGCTAATTTATGAACAATGTTTGGGGCCACTCCTGCATATGAATGGCAGATTAGGTGCACACGTCGGTAGGGTGGGTGAGAGGTTTTAAAGAATCAAAGAAACCTGAATGTTTAGTTGTTTTCCGGAGTCTGTAATGTTAAGTACATATTATAGCAGTCTACAGCATGGTTTTCTTAACTCGCATCTCTGCTTTTAACACCAGACCCCTATTACCCCACAGTCTGCTGATCCTAAGCCCAATAAATTTAATTCATTGTGGAAGTGAAACAGTTGGCCACATGCAGAGTTTGTACTAGGGAAATCAAAGTACCTGCATCCTGTCCAACAGAGGTTTTTCTAGGAGACCATGGGGATCTCTAAAGCACTTCAGCGGTCAAAACGTCTATAGTATGTTTTATGGCCTCACAGCAGTGAAGTACAACAGTGAGCTTGTGGTATAGCCTGAATAAGCTTCACTTTACTTGGATCATATTGAATGTGTTGCACCTTCAGTAAGATGCAAGGAATTAGCTGGCTATTGTCACTATCCTTTTGCAGGTAATTTAAGGACTGTCAAGTTATTGTGTTGTTGTTACAGCAGTGCAAATTTTAACAAGACAAATTGCAGACCTATCAAAAAAACCTTCTCTGTTAGGAACATTACCTTTACTTTAAATACTATTTTGCCAAGCATTAATTTCAGAGATTGGTGCATGCTCTATTGCTTAAAAAGTCAAGCAAGCCTTTTTCCTTTTTTCACTAATATGATGGCATTCGACATAACATTGGACTCTATGGCTTATATTTTATTTCAGCTCTTACACATTCACACTAATACATTTTGCTGAATTGTGCCCACATCTCAATGATCAGTGATTGTAAACTAATGAAAAAATGATGATCTAGTTTTCATCTATGGTGGTATATTCTCATGGCCTCCCCCTCCCAAAGGAAATACACAGACACCTTAAATACATAATATATTAATATTTACACATTGATCTTGTTTCATTCTTCTGATACAGCTACTCTTCAAAGCACTTTATTTGCACAGGTATTGGCTGGATAGCAATTCCATTCACGAACACCAAACATATGCAAAGCTACACCCAATGATTTTAGACATGCTTGGACCACTGTTGGTCATGTGCACTTTAATATTCCAACACTTGCTTAAGAGTGTGAGCCCAAGTGAGGTCCTCTAATCTTCTGTCTCTATCTATGGCTCTTTATATTTACTTTGTCTACAATGAAGTGAAGTATGACTATGTGTGTTAGGTCTACTCATGCCACCAAAACAGCTCTGGCTTGTCTAGGCATGGACTCGACAAGACCTCTTTGGCACCAGGTTATTACCAGCATATCCTTTGTCTAGTAAGTTGTCAGATGTGGCCTCCATGGTTCTGACATGTTTTTCCAGCACATCCCACAGATCCTCTATCAGATTTAGATCTGGGGAATTTGGAGGCCAAATCAACACCTTGAACTCTGTCATGTTTCTCAAACCATTTCTGAACAATTTTTGCAGTGTGACGGCGCATTATCCTGCTGAAAAAGACCACTGCCATCAGTGAATTTTGTTGCCATGAAGCGGTATAATTGGTCTGTAACAATGTTTAGGCAGGTGGTACGTATAAATGCCAGGACCCAAGTTTTCCCAGCAGACTGCTGCCCAAAGCATCACTCTATCTGACCGATCTGCAGCTTTGCAACCCCCTACACAGCATACTGCGATGCACTATATCTCCTGACACCTTTCTATCATAGCCAGCATTAACTTTTTAAACTGTGTGCTACAGTAGCTCTTCCATGGGATTGGACCAGACGGGCTAGCCTGCGCTCCCCTCGCTTATCAATGAGCTTTGGGTGCCCATAACACAGTTTGCAGTTTCACAGGTTGTCTTTCCTCAGACCACTTTGGTAGATACAACCACTGCATACCATGAACACCACACAAGACCTCTTGTTTTGACGATGCTCTGACCCAGTCATCTAGCTATCACAATTTGGTCCTTGTCAAAGTCGCTCAGATCCTTACACTTGTCCATTTTTACTGTTTCCAACCCAACAACTTCAAGAACTGACAGGTGTCATTGTAACGAGATAATCAGTGTTATTCACTTCACTTGTCGGTGGTTTTAATGTTGTGGCTGATCGGTGTATAGATATAGATATCCCCTCTCTTCAGTAAGACTTACTATATTGGAGAGCTGGAGTAGCAATGATCGGATGAGATATGCCTGCCGGGAAACAGAACTTATCTCAGACAATGCTATTATTAGCTGATTTCTTTTGCTGCACTGAACTCTGCTTAGCTTTAATGTAGGAACTCCCATCTCTCCAATTGTCCCGCACAGCAAGTGGGCCCAACTCTGGTTGCTAACACTGTGGTAGTTCCGCCTCATGTTTTTTAGGCAGTAATACGTTCCCATTTGGTACAATGATTTTTTTTTTTTCACATCCGTTTGCTTTGCTTAAAAACAGAATTGCAACGCCAGTTTCTATGTAGCTTAATTTGTTTTTTGTATTTTTTTGTTTCGATTGCACACAGTTGCTTGTTTGCTTCTTTGACAATCAAATTGTTAGGTTGTGCATTATTGACATCTTTCTAGGTTTTGTCACTTTTTTGTTATCTGAGTTTGTTGTCTGAAGACCGTTTTAATAGTGTGTGATAGGACTGCCTCAGAGAGCTGTAATGCTCCCTGTACTCATGACACTTTATAATTGGTGGACATTGACATTGGTGCAGCCTTTACACAGTCCAGTTATAGCCTGGATTATTATTATTATTATTACCATTTATTTATATAGCGCCACTAATTTCGAAGCGCTGTACAGAGAACTCACTCACATCAGTCCCTGCCCCATTGGGGCCACAATCTAAATTTCCTAACACACACACACACACACACACACACACACACACACACACACAGACGGGACAGACTAGGGTCAATTTTGTTAGCAGCCAATTAACCTATCAGTATGTTTTTGGAGAGTGCGAGGAAACCAGAGCACCCGGAGGAAACCCACGCAAATATGGGGAGAACATACAAATTCCACACAGATAAGGCCATGGTTGGGAATTGAACTCATGACCCCAGTGCTGTGAGGCAGATCTGCTAACCACTAGGCCACCGTGGATGTGTAATATAGGAGGCTGTTTCAGAAGTCTTTAGTGTCGGTCATGCCTGACTTCCTCATAGTTAAGGGTAAGATGCAGTTATCCAATATCAATAATACCAGGTTCTATTTTCATTACCAGAAGGTATGATCTTTTAGGTATGAAGTCAGCAAATTCTGATTTGCATACCTAGCTTACAGGAAATTTGGTCAGGCTGAAAAAGTTTTTGACATTTACCAAACTTGACTATCGGTGTCTTTTATTTAGTTAAAAATAACCTGTTTTCCAATTTTCTGTTTGTCCTTTTTATCATCTTGGCATATATAGTGTATTAGTTAGGCAATAGGAGACCAAGAAACAGTAGTACATTGCTTGTTCTGAAGTAACTGTGAAGGTGCTCCTTTCACCAATAGCAATAATATCAGCAGAATGTCATAATTGATATTCCTGACTTTTCATCATTTGAGCCCAGTTTTATTGCAGTTGAGAAAAAACATGGGTGATTAGTCTCTGCTATTGCAATCTCATAATATTACCTAGTTAGAAAATACTGTACGTTACTTTGTGATAAATTGCCTTACCTTATCCTTTCTGAAATTTCAGGGTAGGAGAGGTTATATTTGTGTCTTGATTTGCCTATATAAAAAAATCACATGAATGAGCGATTAACGTTCATTCCACTCTTAGTGGACGCGATTAATCACTGGAATTTAATGTGATGCAATTGAATTGCGGCATTGTGGGATCAAGATGATCATTGTGCTATACAGATCACCTGTGTAGGTCTCACCTTAGTTAACAGGCTGCTGCAGAATGGTCATTGGTACTTTGCCTGCAATTGGGTCACTGGAAATCACTCATGTTGGCATGAATGTGGAGTGGTTTTGACCACTATCAGACCAGTGGGAATGGTCCACTGGCTGGTTGCTTTTACAGATGTGAAAAGCATCAAACTATCTCTTAACTTTGAACAATTCTGATATTGCGTAGCCTGTACATTACTTATTCTCCATGCGTGATATTAGCCTTAAATACCAAACCATTGAGAAGTTTTATTTGCAATACCATGGCTAACTGCATGGCTGGCAGCTGAATCATAGTTAGAAGCAGAGTTTTCATTGAATGAGAGATGCTGGTGATAATACATGAAGACGGACACCTTCACATTATGTATAAAACATTAACACAAAATAAACATACCTTTACAATTAAATTAAAGGGCAAATTCAATTGTAAAAAATAAAATAAATAAATAAAAATGCTGCGTATTGTTCTGGAAAGGCCATGATACGCTACGCGGCAGTTTTTATTAGTAAAATAACTGCTCACTTTTGTTTGCATCCCATAGAGACGCGACCAAAAGTGAGCGTTACTTTTTACAGTATAAACTGTAAAAATGTGCAGGAACATCGCGGCTAGTTGAATCTGCCCCAAGACTTCAAAAGCATACTATAACACTGTTGAATATAAAAATTTTAGTTTTTTGTTGATCCTGTTTAGTCCACCTTGCAAAAGTAAAAACTCTGGGGGGGAAAAAACCTCATAAAAAAAAAAATAAGGCCGCCACAAATGATCAAAGTATGGATTTCGCGGGACTCTAATGCACGACCTGAGTGGGAAAACAGCTTGTAGTTTGTATCTGTCCATTGTGAGAAGAAAAGTCATTTTTGCGGGGATTTTTCCAGATTCATTATTATGCTTTGAAAAAGAACTCGCTCAATGTGCATTATATGAATTGAATTAGTTGTTAATTTATTGCTTACCGCGTGTACATTGTATTGTTTCATGCTGTATTGTTGTAAAATATGCTGCTTTTTAATGCCATGTTCCATTAATTGCTACCAAGCAATGTTTGCAGTGGCTTTATGTCTACTTACTACTATTATAGAATACAAGTTTTCCATTGAAGCCCTGGGACTCGATTTAAGCCACTGTCTTTTGACAATCTTTAGTGACTATCAGGCAATAAGAGGTATCTATGCCATGCATTGTGTCACTTGACTTGGCTTTATGGGGCCAATAATCCTGTGAACCTTTCATTCATGGTTCGGGTACTACATATACGCCAGGGAGGTATTGCCTGCTGATTTACAGGCCATATGCACACACTTCATTATGCAGACAATGATATGGTTAATTTCTGATTATCTCGCAGTGTAAATTCTCAGCACATGGCCTGCATTATAAGAATCCACTGGTGCATATGCTGCAACTTCAAACACATACTTGAATCAGGAGAGCTATTAAAGGAAAACAGTCCTGGCTCTCTTCCACATTATATAGCCAAGATATGATGGCTGCTAGTCATCCATATACTAATGCACCATGCAAGTCTTCTGTATAGAGGGAGAGACTATCACAGTGTGTATAGCTGAAGTGTAATGTTATCTGTGTCATCATTGACTTCTGAGCAAATCGGTCACAAACTGGTTGTGGGTCACAGGAGCTTCTGCCTGGTTCCCTAGTGTAGAAGTATCTGAAAGCTCTGACAACATGGATCATCTGTGTGCGGTGTTTTGTTTGTGGCATAATTACCAGTAAAAGCAGTCACTTGGGCATTATTCTGTTGCTCATGTCAGTGCATAAATGTGACTAGTTACATAGATGTTTGTCTAATTATTAGTGTATAAGAAATGTTATTGAGTGACAAATATTTCTTTAAATGAAAATGATGTTGAGTTTGTTTACATTTAGAAATACATGGATAGTATATGCTGAGAAGCTATATAAGAATCTTCTGCCATGTTAGCTTTTATATAGACGTTAATGAATCTTTTCAGGGGTAGCAAGAGCATTGTTTGCAAAGAAAACCTTCTGAACCACTGCACCAGTTTTTACCCAAATATTGAACAGAAAATCCCGAGATCAATACAATTTTGTATGTTTTACATAAGTATTGATAACTAACTGTTCATGATCTCCATATCCTCAAGATTCCTTCCTGATTTATTTTTTACTTTTATCTGTGTTCTAAGCTTAACCTTTACCTGCTGACTGCACTGCTTGCTTACTGTTGTGTTTGTGTTGCTTAAAATTATTGCGTTTTCAGCAGTGGAAGTGGGCTGGTATACAGTGGTATGCTATACCGCAACTTCTCTTACTGCCTTCATTGTAAAGCTATCACATTCCATTCACTTACATTTCCATTACATTTTCCATACCTCCACTTCTGAATTACCACCTTGACTACTGGGAGTATTAATAATCAGAATAAAATAGCACTGTGATAATGGCTAGGTTTATAGTATTTTGGAGCTATTACCTTATGTCTGTATTGGGCAGCACGGTAGCTTAGTGGTTAGCACTTCTGCCTCAGCACTGGGGTCATGAGTTTGATTCCCGACCATGGCCTTATCTGTGTGGAGTTTGTATGCTCTCCCTGTGTTTACGTGGGTTTCATCCGGGTGCTCCGGTTTCCTCCCACACTCCAAAAACATACTGGTAGGTTAATTGGCTGCTATTAAATTGCCCTTAGTGTCTCTTGGTCTGTGTGAGTGTATGTTAGGGGATTTAGATTGTAAGCTCCAATGGGGGCAGGGACTGATGTGAGTGAGTTCTCTGTGCAGCGCTGCGGAATTAGTGACGCTAAATAAATAAATAGATGATGATTGAGGATAAGTGGTGTGTTTATGTGTGTGCACAATGCACTATCACAAACTGCGTGGAAACACAATGCTGGCATATGAATGTTTGATTTTATTTGTTTAAAAATAAGTTTTGGACATTCGCCATTTGCACTTTTCATTGTGGTAAATGTTTAATACTACATAACACATTTTTAGCGTATCATTTTAGAAGGGATTTTAAATATGCAACATTGTGTTTATTTTATTAGTTGGGTAAATGCCGTTGAGGCTTAGCAATCATGCCAAGTGCTCACAGTAAACAAAAACATTGATACTTTCAATTATTTGTTACAATTTCCCCTATTATGGTGGAAAGTTCCAGTGCTAGATATCAGTTGAAAGAAATGTATAAAATGATGTGTGTGTGGATTTTGACGTTGGACTAGTATTGTGATTGACACAACAGAAGTCATTGTCCTGCTCCCAGTTAAAACCCCAATGACCAGTTGCTTCTATTTTTCTGCCGACCCCGACACAACTCAATTACCAGCAGGAAAAGGTAACAAAAGAAGCGATTGAATCTGGCAGGAAATAAACTCAAAAAAGTCTTTCATTACAGTGGAGAGGCAGGAAAAAACGGAGCTGAGTTTATTTTTATTTTCTCTTCTTTGCTAATAAATGACTGTCTCACATATTGCAGCTGAGACTGTTGCCTTGGTCTGACTGTGTCAATTGTTTCCTTTTGACCATGGGCAACAAAAAAGCCCTTCATGCAGTGCCAGGTAATGCAATCCTTGTCTTATCTTCACACATTTTCAGTAGATTTTTGCAGGGGGACAGTTGAACTCTGAAGCTCCCCTCCATTCACACAGGAAGCTTCACTGATATCAGGGACTCTGCTTTCACCTTTGTGTTGTCTTCCAGCTGTCTTTGAAAAGTCATTGTACTGAACTGCAGTCATGGTTCAGGGAACCAAACAAGACAGTGAGAGTTTCTGGACAGAACAAAAGGCCATTTAACAAAGACTCCTATGTTTGAAATACACAATACTTATGGTAACAAGTAATATGGTCTCTCTGTGAGTTAGATTGCACTGATCAGTTATACATGTTATATGCTACTGAGCTATATATGACATTTGTCAAATTTCGTGGGAACATATAAACCACAAGGAGCATTGTGCTCCTATAATGTCACCAAACATCCCTATTTTGGGGTTTCTGTCCCCGGCAACGCAATGTTTACGCGAAGTATTTATAGCTCTGGCTGGGTCATTGTGTGTTATGAGCTGGAGATTGTTGTGCCTTTTTTAAATGAATATGACAATAATGTATTTTCATTATTTTCTGCGTGCACGAGAACTTCACAGTGATAGTTCTCTTTTCTGAACAGTGTGATTAAAAAGCTCAGTAACAAACCAAACATTGGATAGGGCAGAATTCAAAACTCTTGATAATCAAAAGCTTTGTCTCCAATATCTTTTTATTTATTTTAAATAAAGGAACGCCCAAGTAGTACATAAATCAGAAATACTGTTTTTAATGCTTGGATTGTAAATTCATTTGAGCAGAGCCATCACCTTTTGTCTCATGACATTGTATGTTATTTGTTTGTGTCTCAATCCCCTAATTATATATTGCTACATAATATGTCAAGGCTTTATAAATAAAATATAATTATTTAAGGTCTCCAAAGTTATTTTCTTACTTATCAGTAAAATTCACTTAAATGCATCATAAAATAAATATTATAAAAATAAAAACACACAATTAGTAATCCATATATTAGATTAATTAGCAACATCTATTTTATCATTCACACGAAGTATAAATAACCATATTCTCTGTTACATATATAATCTAGTTTATATATCGCGCTCACAGCTCATCCATTTATTACTCTGCAACAATAATATATCTAAGCAATTCAAATCTTCTTGCATAAAGTGACCAGTTTGGTGGTTGTTGAATACATCAATCAAGGTTTAGAATATCATGGAACCAGCATAGTATATGACATAGCAGAACATCGGTCAGTTCAATATTGACTTTCAGAATACTGATACACATGTATCTCATCTTTACTTATGATATCCAATGTGCCTAGTTTACTGCTGATAAATATATCTATCAGGGGCGTATAGGGGCCCAGTCTTCCTGCATCTACCCCCAGCGGTATATCAGCAAGATCAAGCTGCTATTTTGTGCAGAGATCTTGTTCCTCCGTTATCAGTTAGAAGGATCAATAAGGGGCACATTTGCAGGAGGCAGTCTCTAATCACTAGTATTACAAACTGGCTTCCCTTGCTATGAATTTCACTACTTGCAGTGAGGACAAGACCATTTCCTACTCTCCCGGCATGTCCAGGAGACTTCTGAATTCTGGGTAGGTCCCCCGGGAGACTCCTGGGAGAGTATCATTAAGCTGTTTCATCCAGTGTATATGTAGTCACTGCTACTGGAGTCCTATTAAAATTCACCAATATGTTTCTCTACTAAAAGCATAATACAATTGTAATGTATGGGATAATTCTGTGTGGCTTCAGTAATGCATACCGTATGTTCTTTGAAATGCAGAAGAAATATGACCTCACTTTACTCATGTCAATCTAATATTGTGTTGTTTTTTTGTTTTGTTTTTTAAACAAATACCTTTTAATAGCCAATGTTGTATTGAATAATGGTGTTCTGTTTACTCAACACAAATTGGAAATTAATTGCAAGACTAAAAGTTTAGTTTGCACAAGCATGTCCTTAGTCATACCAGTAAATCAGATGTTAGTCTACCTTTCACTTGACTGTTAAAAGTAATGTTTTGTAGGGGCAGTGCCGTGCTCTACATTGCAGCCTCACAGCGCTGGAGTCATGGGTTTGATTCCTACTATGGCCTGATCTGTTTGGAGTTTGTATTTTCTCCACTGTATTTGAATGGGTTTCCTCTGGGTGATCCAGTTTCATTCCTCATGGTCCAAAAACATACCGGTTAATTGGCTTCTGATAAATATGGACGTGTGTGTGTGTGTGTGTGTGTGTGTGTGTGTGTGTGTGTGTGTGTGTGTGTGTGTGTGTGTGTGTGTGTGTGTGTGTGTGTGTGGAGGGGGCGGTTTAAAGAGTAAGCTCCAATGGGTCAGAGACTAATGTGAAGCATTAACTGAGATGCTTTCAGCCCTATTGGAAGAAAAGTGCTATACAGTGTTCTCCCCAGAATATTTTGCCAGCTGAGTGGAGGTAGTTGTAATACTTTGCATTAATGGTGAAAATGTTGGAGGTTATTGCCCACACCTGCCAGCATTGGTCACACTGTGTTCACATAGTGCCTATTCTAATAGGAGAAACAATGGTTTATTCTATTATAATAGGACTCTGTTGGGCTCCAAGAGCCTGGTGGTAAGTAGAATCAGCCAGTTAAAGCATAGGTGCTGGGGAGAACACTGCTATATAAATATTGTATAGTGTGCTTATAGCTTTGATGAAATAGACATAATCTTCTGGAGTGGTTTCCAAAGGTGGATCCTCCATTGAAGGTTACTGGTCATGTGAGAGAAGTGTTCTGTTTGTAAATCCTGCATTTGAAATAGATTTGGGTAATTGACCTTATCTGCATTGTTAAAAATTGTGTTATGTAGATTGTCACAAACTTTATTCTGATTTTAAGTTTTAACAAATAGTCACTGCTAAAGCGAGCATCCATTTCCTTGAATGTACTCTTCTATTCATCATTTTCAATGGCATTAGGCAAGCAGTGTACAAATATGGTCAAGGGAATGCACACTTTGGGGAGGGTCGTTCAGTGTATAATAGAAATGACCTTGTGTTAGTTGAGTCATTTCACGGCCGAAGTGGTCAAGTGGTTAGATATTATTCATTCTTTAATTTTTTTATTTATTTCTGTGCAAAGTATAAAATATAATGCCTTCTGTAATCAACTGCTGTCTGCGCAAAGTGGATAATGAAATGCAGTTGTATAGTTAGAAAGCATTGGGAGGAATCCAGTAAGCTGCGACTTTCTGAGGAACATCACACCTGCACATTTTTACTGTTACTACGGTAAAATCTCTGCTCCTTTTTCCTTGCACCTCTATTGGGTGAGAGGAAAAATCAGCAGATTTCTTGTCGCAGCAATGTTTTGAGGAACATTAGCTGCGGCTAACTGAATTCCCCCCCCCCCCCCATAGCGACTTGTGATTGTGCACTGCTCACACACAGGGGCATATTCAATTGTCCGTGTTACTCGCCAAAGTAACGCAGCGTTAAGATTATCGGTATTACGGTAATTCTAAGCCGGCGATAAAGGTACCGTAATAACAGTAATTACGCTCACTATTACCGTAATAACGGTAATTACTCTCACTATTACCGTAATAACGGTAATAGTGCGCAAGCCGCGTTACTTTTACGAGTAATGCGGACATTTGAATATGCCCAACAGAATTCAAACTTAAGCAATTGCACATCATTCACATGCATTTGATACTTCCGACTCCTTTCAACTTGAAAAGCGTAATGAAGGAGGTAAGGGGCGGACTACCGTAGGCCATGTATAGTAAGGGGTGTGTTCATACATATATCCGGCTAATTCAAAACCTGTGTTTAGCGTAAGTAAAGATGTTTTCAGCCATATATTTTGCCCATGTTACAGCGCAGATGTAAAGCCTGGATGATGGTGATGACCTACACAGCATTCTTTTCTTCTTTACATGCATGTGTCTCAGTAGCTAACACAGAACAGTTGTACGCACTGTACACGGAGAAGATTTATTTAGTTTTAACACGATTGATGAAATAAAAGAAAACAGCTTTAATTAAATATATGAATTATATTGAAAAAAAATCATTACATCTTTTTTTAATTTTTGTTAGTTGGTTTATTATATTGTTACCAGTTGATGTTTTAGTTTATGATCGTATAAAAGTTATGTACGTTCTATTGTGAATTCTTTGTAGATATGAATGTAGTAAACCTGGGGCAAATGCTCCTAAGAAAACACTTGCACCTGTATGTGCACGTTAAATTTAGTTCCTACTCTGCATATATGAATAGTGACAATCCCTCCTCCTTTGCTGAGCATACCCTACATCTGTGGGTACCGCAAACCATGCTGAACTCTGTCAGGTGCGCTGTTCTTGAGCATAATGTGAATAATATGCAAAACAAATGTGCAGGCAGGAGTTATTCTGGTAAGTAAAACTGCAGTAATTAAAGGGAAGAGAAATCATTTTTCTTCTGGCATGTGTTTTCCTCCGACATGTTTCCTGTGTCTTGTTAATACAGGCATCATGATGAAGTGTGTTTGGATCCATAGACCCTGCATATGGCTTGTGAGAAACAAAGGGAAAAAAAACATTGTTAATCAGATTCTTGACTGAGATGCAAAAACCATGAGGAAAATGGGGCTGGTTGTGGTTCTGAAATGTGTTCATTTCTGCAGATTCCCTGGGCCATCTGCATTACTTATCCATGTTTTCACTCCCCAGGAACATTTTGCTTTGAAATAGTTATATTTAGTGTTCAGATTCCTGTATGTTACCAGCATAATTCTAATATTGGAATAGTTTCACTGAGTTTGGAGCAATTTATTTAATCTCCCTTTTTTTGTTTTGTTTTTTGTAGTTTCTCATTAGTCTTTTTATGTAGATCTTTCTGTTGTTTGGTTTCAATGATATATTAGTGTAGTGCCAGTGAAGTATGTCCAAAAAATGTATTTTTTACATTTCTATAAAATCAAATATATGTAATCTGTTTTGCTTATTCTGTAAAATAAGATTTCATACCATTCGTACAATTTGAATAGTTTGGGTTCAGGGCAATGATGCTCGTCTACATGCCATTATGTTTCAGAAACAACCAAGAAAACATTGGGTTATACTACTCTCCCAACATTTGTAGTATCTGGCATCATCATGATGGGAGTGTGGCCACTCCCTGAGAGGGCTGCCTAGCGCATGCAGGATTAGACTTTACAGATGCTCAGTAATGAGTCCTAATGCAGTTCTCAGTGGATTTGCACAAGAAAAAAAATCTTTGTTGTGGAACTGGAAGCCCATGTCGAGCAATGCTGGTTCATGCTGTGCAGAGGCTCCCAGAACTGGCGTGATGAGAGGTAAGAATACTCTTAGCGCTGCAAGTATTGCCTGGGTACTGGGCATGACTCGGCTGTCCCGGTGACACACTTTTATCAGATATTCAGGGTGAAACTAGTTTATCAACTCGGCTTAAATAGACTTTTCTAAATAAGGAAATGTGGAAGGTATGCATACGTGACATCATGACTTGAAATATGATACAGACCTATCCAGGAGTTGGACAGGATCTCATGAAACTGACCTGGATGACAGACATCGGAACACATTTACTAAGTATATTGGATGTCTTTCTTTTGCACCAGTGTGTCTAGGTGGCCCGCCCAGCACATATCTAGGTACATATCTGCTATCTGAAAATGTTGTCCCAATCGAGAAGTGGGCCTAGGTTTGTGGGGAGAAGGAGAAACATCAAGAAACCAACCTTCTACCGCTTTAGAACCTCTCCTTATTAATACTATTCAGTTCTTCTCCAAAGATACTACTTGGTTTAGCCTCCATTATGACTTAACCATGTCTGTGAGGGGACATCTGTCTTTATTACTTGTACCCTTTCTGTCAGTTTCCCAATGTAAAAAAAACCCAAAGCAAATAAAACCGTTTCACCTATAAAGACATTTCTGTAAAGAAGGGCTGGCAGGTGTAGGATGTGACACCTTCCCTCACTTAAGAGCAGCTGCAAAAAATGACCTTTTGCAGAAGGAAAATGTACGCTCCGCCCTCCTTTATCACATTACAATAGATCTTTATTTGGACTGCTTTGCAAAACTAAGTGTGCAAGTGTGCTTACTACATGTTCTGCTCCACTGTAAACACCACCATCTTGGATTGCAAAACTCATTCTTTTTGGCAGAAATCAAGGTGCACAAAGAGGATTTTTCACTGTGCTGTAACTTTTTTTTTTTTGCTCCTCATAAATAAGGCCCATAGTGTTGTCATGTAAAAGGCAAAAGAAAAATCTCATATTTTGTGTTTGGATATAATTTATTTTACTTATTTTCTATTCATTACCCATATATTTACTTCCGACTGTCCTGGAGCAGAGCTGAACACCTCAGACCCTGACACAGGCTCCTCATACACATCCATGTCCTCGGGCTGTTAATGCTTAAGCAGCTTTTGCCTTGAGACACAGCCGAGTTGCTTGAAGCTGCCGCTCACCTTACTCTTTTCTAGTGCATGAAATAGGAATACATTTTGCTGACTTTGCTGTTGCTTGAAGTCCAGACGTATTTGCTGTGTCGGCAGCCGGTGTGCTGACTGCTTGCCTCGCTGTTGGTGTATGACTTAACAGAGCTCGTGACGCCTTGACACGTCATCTTACATCTGGCAAGAGGTTACTTGGTTTTAATATATCCACAAGATAGAACAGACGGTTACTAAAATAGATATGATAAATAAGCACAATGATTTATCACTGTATACTTGGAAACGCTAGTTATAGAGAAATTAATGTTACCCATGTTAAGCGATAGACGTTAATCCCTAAACTAGGCAGACTTCTGTTCAAAATAAGTATTGGTGAGGTAGTATATGTATTTAATGGTGGCATTGTCTAACAAGCCATTTTGTATACATGGAAAATGATATACAAACATTAATAGACGTTTATCTTTTGTCATGTGACAGGATTTTGTATTGTGTTAAAGCAAGAAGATTTTACAAATGATTCTAGCTGTCTTCCATTATGGTAAATGAGTAGTGTGACACGTGGGCAGGACCTGCTTCCTGTCTTTCAAACATTTGCAAACAGTGTGCCACCCTGTTCTAAAATGTAAGCAAGGCCTTAAGGAGCGATCTAGCACATTGACCCTAAACTCTAGTCAGTAATTAGAATATGATGTAGGTGGCAATCTTCTGTGTCTGCCTGAGGGGTTTCTTTCCGCTGACATCAAGGCGTTTGGAGTGGAGGATTCCTATGGGCTGCTGGGCGTCTTCCCAGTGAATGAATGGTACTTTAAAAAGTATTATCCAAACAAACCTTACATCGAAAATAAGATTAAAGCATTTCTGTTTTTTATGCTTATAATCTCAACCCCAGGCAGGAAACGGGAAGACTGATTTCTCAGACAGTCTGCGACGCTGGAAGCATTTGTCTTTGTTCATTTACATGGATAGCAGTGGTGAATCTGAAAGAGCATGCTGGTGGATTTGAGATTTCACTGGTGTATTTCAAATAATTGCACCTGACAGTTTACCAGCAGCGAAAGTATATTTTATTTTCATAAAGCCAAATATTGTGTGTAAGATGTGCAACCTGTATAAATAGCTTCAAGATTTAGGCCATAGTAAGTCAGTCTCTCTCTCTATAACTTGATGAGGGTGGGAAGGACGTAGAACATGCGAGTCAGGACACACATTTGTCATGCTCTGTGTCACCCTGCCCTTATCTTAGCTATTATTTAGAATTGTTCGCTTGGCAGGGGTGTTATTTATTGTATTTGCTTTTCTTTCTTTTCCTCCAAATGATCATTGTAGCTGAGTTACTTTCTGAAATTTAAGTCCTTTTTTGCAAGTACAGTCATTTTTCACTTCTAACCTGGTTATCCTAGGTAGGACCATGATTTATTATGTCTTAAACAACAAGTAATTAGATTATGGCTTTTTTTTACGGAAAAGCAGATCACTGGCCTTACTCTGTTAATTTTGTTACACTCACATTAAGCAATCTATAACAATTACAGCATAACTGTATTGCTATTGACATGAGTGTAATATACATTAAGGCTGCCATTCTCTGTTAACTACATTGTGTGACATTCACCTGAATAGCATTGCAATGTATTTTTAGGGGCTTTTGTATGTGCACTGTTAGTGAGACTCATTGATAGACAAAAACTGAACGAAGTCAAGCAATTTAGTATAGATGGGTGGCTCCAAATTAAGTGTGATGCCCGGCATGATGCTATTGCAATCATTTGAACCATTTTTAGTCCACAGATAACTGCCAACTGCATTAACAGTGATCTGGCTTCTGGCCAAGCGCCAAAGAGACAGATTTGTCCTATGTGGTCTCCCTCTTGTGTGGCTCCCACCAGACTCTGAATGCATCTACATTAGTGGGAATTGGCACCCTCCGGTACGTAAAGGGATGTTTTTATAGACTTGGCACAATTCATGTCCTACTGAATGTCAGCAGGACAATGGCCGCACGACGTCTGTTTGACAACAACGCCAAGCATATGTGGCAGAGTATTCATGGGGGTTGTAATTTAGCTGTCTAAATACAAAGTTGAGGGTTTATCTAAAACTCCAGCCATCCACTGCTTTATTTTGTGATTTCTGAGACTGGCACTATTACATACACTAGGATCAATGCTTTAATTAAAAACGAAACCACATTAATACCATGAGAAAATAGTATGCTCTAAAAACACTTCCATGTAAAAAGATGTAATATCTATTAAACCTCACCAGCTAGTTTGAGTAACATACTGCTGTAGGAAGCCAAGTTCAGATGGTTTTGTCTCTTTGCATCTGGTGTGAACTTGTTTTGCTATTTTAAGCTGTGCAGAAGAACTGTTAGGATTATTAAAGGTATTGTCTTCCCCAGGTTTGTATCTCAAATGGTGATTAAAGATGTGTGTTCTTGTTGCTTCCCTCCTCTTGTCTTCACAGCTTTGGGTTGGAGCATTTAACCCTATCAGTGGCAAGCAGTGTTATCTTGTAGCATTGGTGTGCAGTGCTCTGGCTTTGAACAGGTTAAACACAGATAATTTTTTTTGACCCAGCTACTTGAATCGGGGAATTCATTTATGCTGCCTGGGACTTGTTATGGTCAATTTGTAATGTTTAAAATATTTATTCTAAGTCTTTGTCTTTAGAGGATCCTAATTACTTCTGATTAATGCATGCCTTAAGCTGACTTGAGCATCGGCATCTTATCCATAGTATGTTCAACGATATATAGGGCACAGGAATTGGCCTGCTACATACAGGCTGCTGCCTTCAGGCACCATTCATCTCCTGCTATGTTAAGATGGCAACATAAGCCAGTAGTAAAGCAAATAATGGCATGTCTCAAGGCTACTCTGATAGACCTCTTTGTCATCTCTGTTTCAGGTCAATCCTTAGATTTTTACCTCTGAGAAAAAATCATGCCAGTTGCTGGTTTTGATGTAAGTTAGACGGGCCTGTGACCCATGAAATGTGCTGTCAGTGGTATGGATCATACCCAAATGCTAGGACATAAGGCTAAACAGATAACCATAATGTTCCCATTGCCATCATCTGCAGAGTACAGATCAGTATTAAGTTACACTATTCCGCTTCGGAAGAGTGATTTGTTTCTTCTAACTCTGGATTGTTTTTTGGTTTTTTTCTATCTGGTTTTCTTTTTTGCATTTCACTCTCTCACCCTTTTTAGCTTTGCAAAACATTTTTGTCATGAGCATGCAGGGTCTATAGATATATGTACAGACAATTTTCTGCTTTGTCAAGTATGTGAAAGCAGATTATATGGGGCCTTCCATATCTCTTTCTATGACACCCAGGACAATGTCAATTATGTTCACGATCTTGGAGCTTATTTTCAGCCGTATAGATTTAGGCATGGATGACAGTCGCTGTATTATTAATTGTTGCAGAGATTCAAAATCATTACCGGTCTTATGGATTTCGCTAGATGCACTGCAGAAATTTTAACGTCCCTATTATTAAGTAATTAAATTTGGTAAATAAACCACGAATGTGCTCCTCTGAAAAATGGAAAATCTGGTCCACCACAGAATACAGACTCTGAAAGCAAATAGATGGAACTGGCTGTGTGTTTCTTACTAATTATATGTTGGTTTGACCATAGCACAGCATAGAAATGCATTAGATGTATAAAAAATAGGCTGCCTTGTATATTTGTAAAGTGCGACAGAATCTGCTGGGGCTATATAAATAAATGATGATTCTTTTTTATTTTATTATCTCCTAGTGAGTGGCTGTTTCACCCAATTTCCATTAGTTACACTGTAGGTCAGCCATTTGGCTTGAACTTGCCACTTTTTTTATTTGCATAAATGAGTGTGATTTGTATTGATTGGATGGACGCAAGATTTTTTTGGGGGCAAAATTATGACGGAGAGGTATAAAATGTAATTTTGAAATATTAGAGAATGGTTGTTCTCCAAAGTGTAAAGAAAATATAAAAGAAACATGTATTAAGGTTTTCATCATGACATACTACATTTTCCCATGTTAAAGGCTGACGACAATCAGTCACCCTTTGTGGCACTTGAGGGTAAGCGAGTAGGAGAGGCCAGGTCATGGAGCCCCGTCCACATTTATGCCTTCTCCTTCAATAGTGCTCTTTCACGCCTCCGTTTTGCTTCATGGTTCTGATTTTAATGGAAACAAAATGAGTGACAAAGATTGCTGTGAACCATTTAAAAGGTCAAGTGGAGCTGAGTTTTGAATAAAAAAGCATTTTAAATTTAAGTACTAGCTCATTTTAACCTTTATCCATACTTGCCAACTCTCCCTGAATGTCAGGGAGACTCCCTAAAATAGGGGTGATCTGCCTTACTCCCTGAAGAGTCTGGCATTCTCCCTGATGCTGAGCCAGTACAATACGTTGTTGGCTTCGCCATCTGTGGCGTGATGACACTGTTCAGAAATGGTGTCCTATGTCCATGTACGGATGCTTATGGAGGCGGCCATTTTCATGGAGACCAAGATTTAACTGACTGACAGGTAGGACAACATGACTTCAGTAATGGAGACAGAAATGTAAAAGACACTTCAGTCTCTAGAGATTCATTAACTGCTTTTTTTTTTAACACATAGTTGCCTACTCTCCCAGAATATCAAGGAGACTCCTGCATTTCTGGGAGACCTCCCGGTTCTCACCCCCGCAATAGATAAGGGACGGGGATAAATAACGCAAATATCACGTCATCTTAGCTCCGCTCCCTGTGTAATTGGACAAAATTGTGACACCCATTTAGAGGGCGTGGTCAAAAGGATGCTATTCGTCAAGCCCCACCCCCGAACGCCCACCTCCTCTGGGATCTCCCTGAAGCTAACGAGGAAAAGTTGGCAAGTATGCCTTTAGCCTGTCGAGGAAGGTGAGTGGGCACTACATTGATATTGGCCTTAGGGCGGCCTGAACCCTTAATCAGGCCCTGATGAATGGGGACTAAACGGCAATTAAACTGATTCCTGACACCAACCAATAGAATGAGCTAGATTTACACAACTGCAAGAAGTTGTCGGCACACTTTAATTGCTCAGGACGATATTGCATATGCCCTTATGTGTTTTTTTTTGTTTGTTTGTGTTATCATCCCATGAGAAATCATATGAGAATTAAACATGCTCCATTCTTGCCTTGGTAAGTGTATAGTCAATATGCTTTTTTTTTCCCCCCTTTATTTTTTTTAAATATTGCATGCACATTTTTCTCATGCGTCTGTGCATATATTTCAATTGTGCAAAAACCAACACATACCAATAGGTTTTTGTAGGTTATGCATGAATGTGTAGTATTTATAGTGCTCTATACCTGGCAAAGGAATGAAGTTGTTTGCTGTAACTATTTTTCTTTTTTCTTGTCCTCCATATACCCTGACCAAATGATTGTGTATAATGTAAAATTGCTTTTAGGCTACTATGCAGCTGTTTGGGACTGATGAATATACTTTTCATAGTTACTTGCTTTTGTTTTAGGAAAAAGGGGAGGGAAAGATAAGGAGATATAATTTTGCTTAGGCGAGAACACACAATCACAGACCTTGACTGGTTTCTCCTTCATGAAGTCTCATACAAGCTTTTCTCTTTGATTCACAGAGAAGCGTGAGAGCCGAGCTGTGCATTCAGGGATTGTACTTTTCCCCTTTCACTCTATTCAGGCTTTGTATGGTTTGGGTATTCTAGTTTCAGTCCTGACTGCTCTGCCAGCACAGTGATAGGCTTTATGAATCAGAAAGAAAAGACTGTAGCCATACTCCATTAAAGAGAATTGACTTTTCTCAGCCTTTCCATTTAATGTCTTTTAACAGTTTCATCTGTATTTAGCTTTACTAAGCTGCGGGGTATTTGTTGTGTCTTTTGTTTTTTATTAGCATTTGATTGCATTTTCCATTTTATATACAGTCCGATTTGTAGAGGTATCGTATGAGCTCAGTTTAGTAGAATAAAGTCCATTCTTTTAAGTACAATAGTTGCCCAGAAAGAGAAGGGTGGGGACAGAGGCAGGCTGGGCTGGGGGGCAGGGGGGCATCTGCCCCCTGGGCCAGTCCCATTGTGGGCTATATTGGGCTGGGTCACTGGGCCACCTGCATTTTCTTCCCTTTAAAATAGACTACTAAGTTGAGTCTTGCTCCCCGGGCTAAACTTTGCCAGCCCTCCCTTGGGTGGGGAGAATACAGCAAAGAACTCCAGCAGAAAAGTAATGATTCGCTCTTCCCACAAACACTCTTTCAGGTGAATCTGCAAAGCCGAAACTCAGTTTGGGAATTTTGGAGATGGTTCCAATGCAGTTAATAAATTAAGCTTACTGACTATGTGTGGAACACACTTTCACAAAAAATATACATACCAATGAACAACTTTAGAATGAATTTGACTCCACCTATTTTTTAGTCTTTTTTTATTGAATGAAAAGTAAGGCAGGTTAATGACCGGCATTGTGTTTGCATCAAAACAACACTTGCATGTAAATGCTATGTGATTGATATGCAGTTCACCTGTGGAGTCAAGAGGGGAAGTAACTTTGGTCAGAAAGGCTTGTGTTAGGCTGATCTGGGGATTACATGCAGCCTCTGTGCCACTTTTTGTGATTCAAGCCTACTTGTAGCTTAGGGATAAAGAACTCCTAAAATCACACACAACTGTCTTTTATGGTTTATTCAGTGAAATACCAGATTCTGCTGGAAGGAAAACATATTCAGTTTATTCTGAACACCTTTCAAGTTGCTCATGCAAGATACATTTAATGACCTACCAGGCCATCAAAACAAACATGAAATACTTTCTAAAAGCTACAGCTGAGAGCTGTGAGGGGAAATGCTTGTACCCCATTGTTTAGTAGCCACATTTCCTTGGCTGAGGACATCGGTAAAACAAGATAAAATAAGCTACAGTGTACAGCTGTGTTGTAACTCCTGGCTGATGCTAACTTTTAGTGGCATAAGAAAGTTTGAGCTATTTGTTCTCAATCTTCAGCATTTTGAATAATTGCTTGTTTGCCAGGTGCTTGTTGTGACATTATAAGGGCAGTGTTCTTGCACAGTCCTGGTTTAGGGCAAGAGTCCGGACAAACATGAAAATTAAGTACCTTAAAAATATGGCGAATTCCTGCAAGGTAACCACCACCTGCAAATATATATAACCATAGCATTCCCGATGCAAAGCAGAGGGAGGTCTATTTATCAAGATAACAGTAGATAGTCAATGAACTAGAGATGAGCGCACTCGGATTTCCTGAATCCGAGCCCACCCGAATGTTGCCGATCCGAGTCGGATCCGAGACAGATCCCGGTATTGGCTCCAAATGAAAACTTGAAAGCGAGGCTCCGAGTCATAATCCCGTTGTCGGATCTCGCGATACTCGGATCCTATAAATTCCCCGCTAGTCGCCGCCATCTTCACTCGGACATTGAATAGGGTAGAGGGAGGGTGTGTTAGGTGGTTCTCTGTTCTGGTAGATCTTGTGCTGTGCTGTGTTCTGCAGTATCAGTCCAGTGGTTCTGTGTGCTGTGCTGTGCTCTGTCAATTTTGAGTTCAGTGGTGCTGCTGGGTCCTGTGTGCTGTGTCCTGTTCAGTCCAGCTAATTTAATTTTTTTTTAATTACAACAAAATTTGCCAAACCAATCCTGCAGTATAAGCCCATTGGTACTGCAATATTACCAAGTTCACACATTCAGCAGTAAAAGTCCAGTGGTACTGCTGCAATATTACAAAGTTCACACGTTCTGCAGTATCAGTCCAGTGGTGCTGTGTGCTGTGCTCTGTGCTTCTAAGGGCATATAAGGGCGTATATACTCGAGTATAAGCCGAGTTTTTCAGCACATTTTTTGTGCTGAAAAAGCCCCCCCTCGGCTTATACTCGAGTGATGCTCCAGGACCACACTTTTTTACTGTACATCCCCGAGTTTCACATACCGCGCATGCGTGGCCAGCAGCGCTCATCGGAAGCAGTCAGCAGGGAGGTCACACTACACCCGGCGTCCAGCCACGCAGCCTGACCAGAACACCAGCGCCCGCCTGACCCCATCATCAGCAGTCGTCCACGGGAAGACCGCACGCAGCCTCTACGGGACCCTACACAGCATCCAAGGTATCCCGCATGATGGTAGCTTTAACGCATTTACCACCATCTAATGGTAGTTGCACAATATCCGTACATCTGCAAGTCTGGAAGTCACTACCTTTTGAACATTATTCCACTTTGAACACTATTCCACTGTGCACCTACCTCGGAGACACAAGTGCTGCAGATCCATCTGTTTATCGGCACATCCAATTACTGTTTCAGTAGCAGTATTACTTTTTTGTTTTCACATACTGTTTGCTTGTTTTCACATACTGTTTTACTGTATACCACTGCATTTATCCAGTGTATTATCCATTTCCTTGCCCATCACCTTAACCCCCAATCCCGCTGCTTCTAATGAATGTGCTACCACTGTAGTGGAAGCATGGGGTCTCAGCTGAATGTATAAAAGTAAAGTAAAAAAAATTACCAGTAGCTGCTGCATTTCCCACCCTAGGCTTATACTCGAGTCAATAAGTTTTCCCAGTTTTTTGTGGTAAAATTAGGTGCCTCGGCTTATATTCGGGTCGACTTATACTCGAGTATATACGGTAGTTATTTCCCCAATATCCCCAATTTTTTAAAAAAGTTATAAAAAAAAATACAAAAAAATAATTTTAAAAAAATTAAATTACAACAAAATTTGCAAAACCAATGATGCAGTATAAGCCCATTGGTACTGCAATATTACAAAGTTCACACATTCTGCAGTATCTTGTGCTACATATAATGGAGAGCAAAAATTTGGAGGATAAAGTAGGGAAAGATCAAGACCCACTTCCTCCTAATGCTGAAGCTGCTGCCACTAGTCATGACATAGACGATGAAATGCCATCAACGTCGTCTTCCAAGTCCGATGCCTAATCTCCTAGTACAGGGCATGTAAAATCCAAAAAGCTCAAGTTCTCAAAAAAAAAGCAAAAAGAGAAACTTAAAATCATCTGAGGAGAAACGTAAAGTTGGCAATATGCCATTTACGACACGTAGTGGCAAGGAACGGCTTAGGCCCTGGCCCGTGTTCATGACTAGTGGTCCATCTTCACCCAAGGATCTTAGCCCTCCTCCTCCCCCCCCCCCTACAAAAAATTGAAGAGAGTTATGCTGTCGGCAACAAAACAGCAAACAACTCTGCCTTCTAAAGAGAAATTATCACAAATCCCCAAGGCGAGTCCAAGGGTGTTGGTGGTTGTCAAGCCTGACCTTCCCATCACTGTATGGGAAGAGGTGGCTCGGGAGGAGGCTATTGATGATGTAATTGGCGCTGTGGAGGAACTTGATGATGAGGATGGTGATGTGGTTATTGTAAATGAGGCACCAGGGGGGGAAACAGCTGATGTCCATGGGATGAAAAAGCCCATCGTCATGCCTGGTCAGAAGACCAAAAAATGCACCTCTTCGGTCTGGAGTTATTTTTATCCAAATCCAGACAACCAATGTATGGCCATATGTAGCTTATGTAAAGCTCAAATAAGCAGGGGTAAGGATCTTGCCCACCTAGGGACATCCTCCCTTATACGTCACCTGAATAACCTTCATAGTTCAGTGGTTAGTTCAGGAACTGGAGCTAGGACCGTCATCGGTACAGGGACACCTAAATCCCGTGGTCCAGTTGGATACACACCAGCAACACCCTCCTCGTCAACTTCCTCCACGATCTCCATCAGATTCAGTCTTGCAGCCCAAGTCAGCAGCCAGACTGAGTCCTCCTCAATACGGGATTCATCCGAGGAATCCTGCAGCGGTACGCCTACTACTGCCACTGCTGCTGTTGCTGCTGTTAGTCGGTCATCTTCCCAGAGGGGAAGTCGTAAGACCGCTAAGTCTTTCACAAAACAATTGACCGTCCAACAGTCGTTTGCCATGACCACAAAATACGATAGTAGTCACCCTATTGCAAAGCGTATAACTGCGGCTGTAACTGCAATGTTGGTGTTAGACGTGCGCCCGGTGTCCGCCATCAGTGGAGTGGGATTTAGAGGGTTGATGGAGGTATTGTGTCCCCGGTACCAAATCCCGTCGAGATTCCACTTCACTAGGCAGGCGATACCAAAAATGTACAGAGAAGTATTTTCAAGTGTCCTCAGTGCTCTGAAAAATGTGGTTGTACCCACTGTCCACTTAACCACGGACATGTGGACACGTGGTTCTGGGCAAACGAAGGACTATATGACTGTGACAGCCCACTGGGTAGATGCATCGCCTTCCGCAGCAACAGCTACATCAGTAGCAGCATCTACTATCATATATTGTGGTGACCCACTCCTCTACGCAGTCCAGATACATTTATTGGGGCGAATCATACAAGTTCAGGGTTTTTAAATTATATTGTGGTGACCACTCCTCTACGCAGTCCAGGTACATTTTTTGGTGCGATTAAGACCAGTTGATGGTTTTCTTATTATATTGTGGGGACCACTCCACTACGCAGTCCAGAAAGATACCTCGTTGCAACGTTTTGGACTAATAACTATATTGTGAGGGGTTCAGAATACACTGTAAATTAGTGGAAATGCTTGTTAATGAATGTTATTGAGGTTAATAATAGCATAGGAGTGGAAATAAGCCCAAAAACTTGATTTTTGAACTTTTTATGCTTTTTTAAAAAAAAATCCGAATCCAAAACCTTAAACCCGAACCAAAACCTTTCGGCAGGTGTTTTGCGAAACAAATCCGAACCCAAAACATCACGAAAATCCAAAACACAAAACGCGAGACACCAAAAGTCGCCGGTGCATATCCCTACAATGAACAAGTGCTGTATTTAAATAAAGAATTAATAAATAATTATGGAATGATATTAAAATGTAATTATTTTAATTTTGCACACATGAACCGGCTAGCTGTGTCATGTATGCACATATTCCTGGATGAAGCGATAAGTCTACTTTTATTAAATTATGATGGAATGGTTTTCTATCGCCTCTTATCGTAGCAAATGAAATCCAACCTAAGTACCACTTTTTATTAAGTAGGCCGCATAGTCTTTGCATCCCATGAAATAGTGTTTTTAGTGCAGGGGTTACTTTGGAACTTTATTCCTAGGATATGTTTTATTAAAAATGTGTTCAATGAAGGGCACGCAATAAAATCTTTTGTATGACAATTATAAATTGGTTTAATTATTATTCTCTGTGTTTCATGGTTTTGATCCAAGGATCGTGGCCAAACTCAGGAGAGCATTCCAGGAGGGTTAGTGTAATTATAGAGCGCAACAAGCCTGAAAAAATCCTCGTATTAACTCCGCTATAGGAGCTGCTTCAATAGTTCAGCAGCTCCAACCACCGTTGATTTGAAGCCCAAATGATACAGTGCTCTTCCCAGATACACCAATTGGAAAATTGCAAAATGCCCAGCTGGTGGAGAACTCTTGCCAAATTTCCTGTGGATGCTCAGATTTTTCATCATTCTGCTTTGCTGCAAAGCTTTAATCTTAAGAAAACAGGAAAAAAAAACAGGTGAAAGGGAGATGTCTGTAAAACATTTTGCTGCACAAGTGCTATAATCCTGATTAAAAGAATGTAATAAACCCACTGCATGTTCTCCTATACAACCAGCAAATAAGTCCTTTTCATATTCCACTGTTGTCTTAATTTTGTAGCTTTGCTGTATTGTCACTGCAAGATTAAGCTACTATACATCTCCAAAAGGGAGCGCCGATAAGTTCCCTTTGTTTTAATTTTTACTGTACTGTACTTGGAGTTTGTGTTTTTGCTGTATTTTATCATGCTTGTATTTGCATGTTTAGTAAAGTCATCAATTCTAAATTCTGAGGCAAGCCAGCAAAAGGAAGCCACAAGAAAATGGATATATAACATATGTTATGCACAGTCTCCTGGGCATTACAGGCAAACATGATCAAATCCAATATTCATGGATCTATTTACTTTTCTTTATCACAGTTCTCTTTAAACAAGGCTTTATTGTGCCTTCTTCTATTAAGAATTTAAAAGGGATTTCCACTCCACAGTTTTACCCTATTTGTATATTACCCTATTATTTGTGCTCTCTTCCTGCAGTGGCGGAACTACCATTGGTGCGATGCACCATCGCCCATGGTCGTAACTAGCGAGCTGTGAACCCTGATTCCCTCCTCCCCGCTTACCTGCATCGGGGCCCACAGTTCGCTAGTTCTGCCTCTTCAGTCTCCTGTTTAGTTTAATTGCAGGGAAAAATCTATTACTATGTATCACCCACTAGGATACTGCTGCACATCAAGTCTTCAGGCATCTCTTCCTGGAGACTCTGCGCTGCTAACTATACTGTTTTGAAGAGAATGTATGCAGTCAGTGCCTGTCCAATCAGGCACCTCCATTCTTTTTGAGACAAAGCTTTCATCTTGCAAAACCTTTATTTATTTTTTTAATGCCAGTTGCACAAAAATTGCTTATACTATTTACTATGTGAAGATTTTCAACATCCTTTCTTTTTATGGGGGCTATTATTGACTGCTTCCCCAACCTTTTAATTATCATCTCTTATCACAACAATAAGGGATCATGTGCTGTGGCCATTTTGTAAAAAGGCAATGCCGTGACAGCGCATCAGATAAGAGGCTGACCTGGAATGACTCTGCTTCACTAACAACTCCAGGTTCTGACCCAGAGGTCTGTGCTTTGAAGATTTTTCTCCTGCAATACTTTTCCCATAGGAGAGAACGGCTAATGTCCTCTTCAGATTACATTAGCTATCGGGGTTAAGCTCCAAAAAGCTAAACTGTTTCCGCATGGTTTAAATTTCAATAAATAGGCCCCTATTTGATTTTTAATAGTTATTAAAAAGGATTATTGACATTTTCAGCAGTCATGTCATGTTGAAAGTCTCATGTCCCTATGTCTGTCTAAAGTACTTAACATGTTTTAATGTATTATTGTGTTTGTAAGATTATATCTATAATTATGCAGATCTGTTTATCGAAGATATTACATCTGTTTTAACTCAGTATTTTCTTCTAGGTTGAGGATGCCATGTTGATGTTTGACAAAACTACCAACAGACATAGAGGTAAGTGCTTGTGTTTTAATGACATTTTCTTGTGGCTGGATTCATTGACTGAAATAAATATTACGAGAGTTGAGTATTAGAACTTGCTGATCAGTGTATATTTTGAATGCATAGTGTACAGAGTAGTAACTATGTCCAGTTTTTGACTGAGTCGATACAGAGAAGTTATTCAGTCTCCCCACCTCCCCTAACTCTATGTATCTGTACAACTGTATTTATCTTTTCTATGTTTGTAATATGTTTATATAGCCGACTGCCATTCACCCTATTTGATAGTCGCATGTACTGTGTAAAAGAGAGGTGGTGCACCATCAAAGAATGAGCAACATATTGTTATTTTATGTGGTTTAAAGTAGTTGTTCTAGAGATGCTATATGTCATAAGATGATAATCGCTTGAGTTGCCCAATGTGTCCACCTGTGATGGCCTGAGAATAGCAACCAAACTAAAAAAGGAAAACATATATAAAAATGAAATGGATTGTATCTAGATTTTAGAAAAAGTTGTTGGAAATAAGAAAGCTCAGCCAGGGATGGAGCAAAACATTGGGGGGACCTCTTAGCAAAATTTAGGGGCTGGTAAATGCCATTCTAGACTCTTGGGTCCCCTGCTCTGCTCTAAAAACAGATCAAGGACCGCTTCTGAACATGCACTGTAGGGCCCGATTATAATTCTAGTTTGCACCTCCTGGACGATGAACATCTCGCTTAGTCAAATTGAATAACTCCCCCAGCATTTGAAAGACTTGCGATATCCTTTTTTTTCCTATGTGAATGAATTTATGTTTAGAAGTACTGATGTCTAGGAGTACTGGTCAACAGACAGTGGTATGTCCTGTATATGGGAGTAGTTTTGTACTTATTTATTGGGCAAAACAAGAATTAAACAAGTAGTTAATTTCAGGATATAATTTTGTGTGTGTCTCTGATTTTAAACAATTATTAAAAAATTAAAACAATTGTAGAGGTTATAGAATCTCCTGTTCTACTCAGATACCGTGCTTGTATTCCCTTACTTCCCAGTCAAGTTCTGTCACACTCCATTTACTAATACATCAGATTGCATCTTATTTGTTTTCTATAAAATGTAGCCAGAGGAATGGGAATTTCCAAGCTTGTAGTATTTATTACTTAAAATCAAGGGCTTTCATTTTTCCTTTCTGTTTTTCATGAATGCATTGTATTCATTTTGTTGTAGCACAATGCATTCCTGCTTGGGGTATCCATGATTTACAGTAACTCTGTCAGCACTGCAGAGGCTTCTGTACTTTGCTAGCTCCATGCCTGGATTTCCCCAGGCAAGTATTTTCATCAAGAGCTTATTCAAGAAATATTACTTTGTTGCACATTACCAAATTTTTACTTTTCATTTAATAGTCATTTTAATTACACACAAAGACTGTTTGGCACATCCTACCCATAATATATGAAAGGGAATTTGTTACCTGTCACATGTTGTGACTACAGTCTATGGATCTCTGACCTATTAGAAAGCGAGACAAAACATAATTTGCTGTTTCCTATTGGCTAGTGACCAGCAATCACTTCCTGGAATCATCTACACATTGTACTTTTGTCATGATATGGGTGTAATGATTGTTTTGACGACTGAATTATTGTGCCATATGTAGAAAGAAGCAAGCACAAAATACAAATAAGTGCTGAGAATTGACTGATGGAATTGTAGTTCAATTTAAATTGTAGCTCACATTCCTGTTTCCTAATATAGATCACATTATATAGTCCTTGTGTACAAACACTTGTTTAAATAATGTGATTCTACTTGTAGTACTACCTCATACTTGTTGTTTTTACTGTTTGGTGTTTATGTACATAACATGTTCTATATATGTTCTAGATTTATACACACACAAAAAAGCTCAGTATTCGGAAACCTGTGCAACCTCAGAAAACACAACCATGTAAATATTTCTAATATACAATAATTGCCCTCTAACAGTAAGAGGCACCAGTGCCACAAAACATCTATCTGAAAATGTTTACACACTTGCCTACTCTTCCGGAATAGTCAGGAGATTCCCGAACTTTACTATTGAAGGGAGTGGAAGCAGATCTTGATGACACGCCAAACCCACCCCCCCCCCCCCCCCTTCAATGTGCAACTATTATGTCTATTGACTATTATGGGGCAGCACGGTGGCTAAGTGGTTAGCACTTCTTGCTCACAGCGCTGGGGTCATGAGTTCAATTCCCAACCATGGCCTTATCTGTGTGGAGTTTGTATGTCTCCCCGTGTTTGCATGGGTTTCCTCCCGGTGGTCCGGTTTCCTCCCACACTCCAAAACATACTGGTAGGTTAATTGGCTGCTATCAAAATTGACTCTAGTCTCTCTCTCTCTCTATGTGTCTGTTTGGGAATTTAGACTGTAAGCACCAATGGGGCAGGGACTGATGTGAGTGAGTTCTCTGTACAGCGCTGCGAATCAGTGGCGCTATATAAATAAATGGTGACGATAATCAACGTGTCTGGGTTGTATGTGGTAACCAAAACATTAAAATTAAGGGGGGCGGATCTAATAATTGTCAATAATACAATCATTTTTAAATTAATCAGCTGAATAGTGTGAACAGCTATTTTGGCTATTCACTACAAACTCGGTGACATGCTGGTGAGTGCCATGCATAAGCAGAGAACCGCACATGCCAGTCTCCTGAAGATGAGAAGTCTTCAGGAATGGCAAGTGCTAGATGCGCTCCTTAGCAGAGTGTATCTAACATACTATTAGTCATAGGGTTATACAAATATAGAGTTATAGTTGTAAAATAAATCATTTTGCTTATATAATCTCTTTATAGGAAACAAAATCCTGAAGTACATTAGAAAATACATTGCAATACGGGATATGTTTCATACAAACATTTAATGTAAATAGTGTTTCATTTTCGCTGAGCTTTATTTTAATTTCTTCTTCTTTATGGTTTGACAGCCAAAGAGAGTCATAACCTTCAGATGTTTTACAGATTATATAATTTTTTCCCCTTTAAATGTCTGCTGGTCACTACATAGACCCATGGCTGCTGCTGTTATGAATAGTGCACGTAGCTCTAAGATTATGGAGTACATAAACCCCTTTGTTAGCAGCTTTGATGTATCTTAAGCTGGGTTCACATGCTGCGATGTCTGGCCAGTTGCCTGATATCGACTGCAATATTGCAGCGTGTGTGGCTAACTTTATACAGGATTTTCTTCTTCTTTTTTTTTTATTTTCTACACTTTCACCATTTGTTTAAAAATATCTTACCCAAGCACCCTGGCAACTACAAGTTAAACAGTTTTAGCCATCTTAATACCTCTATGATTGCTTCAAGGTTATGTTTTTAATGTGCTTTCCATTTTCTAGTTACACATTGTAACAATTGGAAAATAAAAGGTTCACAGGAAATTATAATAGAAGGGTAATGCTTGCATTGAGACCTAGAATGTTGATAACGGGAAAGCGTCATTGCTCATTCAACTTATGTTGTGTTTGCTAAATTCTTTTCTTTTTGTATGTATTTTATTTATTTATTTGGTGAAGTATTGTTTCAAGCTACTACTATATATCTTGTAAAAATAAACGCTGTCAAAACAGATTAAGGCTACACAATATTTCCCAACATTTCAGGACACACAAAATCGTGACAATGCCGTCATTTAGCAAGACCGCAATACTTCACAATTCAATTATAGGCTGTTCTGTTTCTAATGTGTATGCTGCTTCCTAGCATTCATTACCCTTTAATATAAAGATGTAAAATAATACTTTCTAGACATTCTTTTTGGCAAATGATACACTGGAGTGCCAGTTGCATGGTGCTTTGGTCAGGATATTTGTGCTAATTCACCTGCTACCATTGAATAGAATGGAAGGGGGACAGGTGTTTTTGTCATTATCTTAGTGGTTGGTCTGATTGACTCATTAATGTTAAAGAGCAGTGTTTCATGATAACTTTGTCTTTACAAACAATTGTGACCCATTTTGGAATGCCCTAATTTGTCTTTATTCTGTCACAGACCCATCCATCCTCCTTTCTGCCAAGCCTCCGTTACGTCTTATATACTCAGATGCATAGACTATAGCTTCCCTGTTTGTGTTTAAAACGGGACTGTCCTGCAAACAGGATTGTTGTAGTAACGATGAGCATAATTTCACACACACAAAGATTCTTAGTGAAGCAGGGGATTCATAGAGAGGCGAAGTTCAGGAAATATACTTCCATGCCATTATTGTAAATTTGTCTTTGCCTTTCACATTTCAATTTCTATTACAGTAGCTGAAAATTTGAATACGGTAACCACGGGGTAAGGGTAGCAGTAGCTGGGCCCCCACATCCCAAGATGTTGTTTTTTTGGTGGGGGGGGGGGGGGGGGGGGGATATGTATCTACTCAGTAATGCAGAGATCTCCACTTCGCTCTTATGAACATTTATCTCCCATGTGATCCTTCATTTTTCACTTGGAGCGACACACTGCCTTCATTTTCCACTAGGAGTAACATAGTGCCTACACAAGTGCATTGTTAAATGGGACAAAGGCCTGCAAGAAGGAAGGACGTTGAATGAGAGAAAGGAGGTGAGCGAGTGCTGGGGTCGAGGGTGTGGTAACGCTGTGTGGTCTTCCAACGACCGCCGCCTCACCTCCCGCCTGGTCACCATCTCTCTCCCTCGTTCAAGATTTCTCCTGTGCTGCTCCTCTCTGGAATGAGAATACCCGAAATAGTGTTCATGCTTTCCCCCAGCCTGCCTAACTTCAAACGCTCCATCAAAACCCATCTGTTTAGATAAGCCTATCCCTCCTCCATCTAACCCTCTTCACTATTCTCCAGACTATCATACTCTATCTCCCCCTCACTCTTTTTCTGTTTTCTCCCCTCACATTCATCTCTTCCTTTACAGTTCTTGCCCCCTCACCCTTTCTCCCGCCTCTGTGTCTCCTGTCCATCTCCTGCACTCTCTTAGATTGTAAGCGCCCTTGAGTAAGGCCCACTTTCTTCATGTACTCTTCCTCCTGTTTACCTTTGCCCCCTTTTTTTTCTCCTTTTCGTCACTTTACTCCTGCTGCTGTCTCTCCCTTTTCCCCTTTCCTTTACATCTCCATGTTTGCCCTGATCCTGACTGAGAGACACTTTTACTTCTTTGCCTGTGTACCTGCTCTCTGCTACATTTGTAATTTTTGTACTTTCTGCACCTTATTTGTACTTGCTGTACTTTGTACTGCCTGTATGCTGTGTACTATTACCCTATACTGTTGTGCCATGCTCGATGTACGGGCTGCGGACCCT